>NW_023416716.1:74156-119920 GCF_012460135.2 Molothrus ater | reverse complement strand
TCTCTCGGCTCTCGGGCTCGGGGGGGGGGGGGCGGTGCTTTTAAAATAAATTATTCATGAACCGATCCCACTGTGCTGAAAGCAGGGGGGTCCCACCACGGCGCGTCCCGTGAGGGCTTAACGGAGCAGCCGCCGACTCCCTGCGCCTTCCTCGCTCTTCGCTCGCCTCACGGACCGTGACGGGACTCGCGTGTCCCTTTCCTTCCTGCCGCTTTTTTTTCCACTCCTCCCCCTTTTTCCTCTGAGGGCGCTTGGTACGCTCCGGCCACGCCCCCTCCGGCGGCGCTCGGGGGCCGAGTCTATATAAGGCGGCGCCGGTGCCTGTTAGCGCTCAGTCGCGCCTTTAGCGCGGAGCGGCCGGAGCGGAAAAGGGGAAGCTCCGCGCCGAGGGCTCCGTGAGGCGCCCGTTCCCGGTTCCCCGGTGGGGTTCAAACTCCCCCGCTCCCTCAACCCCCTCCGTGAAGGGGTCGGTTCCGAGCAGTCGGAGCGGCGCGAGGCCGCGGCCCCACCGGCGCCATGCACGGCGGGCCGCCCTCGGGCGACAGCGCCTGCCCGCTGCGCACCATCAAACGAGTCCAGTTCGGGATCCTCAGCCCCGATGAGATGGTACCGGGGCCGGGGCGGCGCGGACGGAACCGCGGGGCCCGCGGAGGGAGCGGGGCCCGGCGGCTGAGGGCGAGCGGCGGCGGGAAATGGCGCCGGGGCAGCGAGAGCGGGGAGCGGAGCGGCCCCGTGAGGGGACAGCGCCTCCCACAGGCCCGGGGGGCTGAACGGGGGACGGGGGAGAGCTCGGAGGGGGATTTGGGGGCTCCTCAAGGGGTTCGGGGACACAAAACGAGGTTCTGGAAGGTGTTGGGGTGCCCAGGGAGCCTCTGGAAGAGCTTTGGGGTGTCCGAGAGGGGCTCAGAATCCCCTGGCAGCGTTTTGGCCTCCATAGCAGCGGCTCAGGGAAAGGTATTGGGGTGCCTTGGAGGGGTTTTAGGGTGTCCTGAGGGACTTTGGGTCTCTGGAAGTGTTTGTGGGGGCCTTAAAAGAGCTTTAGGCTGGTGTGAAGGACACTTGGAGGTTCCTGGAGGTTTTTAGGGGAATTTTGGATGAGCTTTGAGTGTCCTGGAGGAGTTTTGGGGTCCCTGGGAGTCACTCAGGGAGCCCTGGAGGGGTTTTGGGGTTGCTCAGACAACCCAAGTGGAATTTTGGGGTGATTAAATTATTTATTGTCACCCGATGGGGTCACTTGGGGTACCCCCACTCATTTAGGGTTTTTGTGGGGGGTCATGGATGAATTTGGGGGTCCCCAGGTGCCTCAGTTTCCCTTTCCCCCCCCCACTCAGAAACGGATGTCAGTGACCGAGGGGGGCATCAAATACCCCGAAACCACCGAGGGGGGACGCCCCAAACTGGGGGGGCTCATGGACCCCCGGCAGGGCGTCATCGAGAGAACGGGGCGCTGCCAGACCTGTGCTGGTGAGTCTGGACCCCAAAATCCTCCCCCCTGAACCCCAAAATCCTCATGGGAGGGAACCCCAAAATCCTCCACCCTGAACCCCCAAATCCTCATGGGAGGGAACCCCAAAATCCTCCACCCTGAACCCCGAAATCCTCTATCCTGAGCCCCAAAATCCTTCTGGGAGGGAACCCTGAACCCCAAAATCCTCATGGGAGGGAACCCCAAAATCCTCCTGGGAGGGGACCCTGAACCCCAAAATTCTCGTGGGAGAGAACCCTGAACCCCAAAATCCTCTACCCTGAATCCTAAAAATCCTCCTGGGAGGGGACCCTGATTGGATGTCCCCAATGGGATTTTGGGGTGTCCCTGATGGGATTTTGGGGTGTCCCCGATGCGATTTTGGGGTCTCCACAATGGGATTTTGGGCTTTCCCCAATCCAATTTTGGGCTGTCCCCAATCCAATTTTGGGCTGTCCCCGATGTGATTTTGGGGTGTCCACAATGGGATTTTGGGGTTTCCCCAATCCAATTTTGGGGTGTCCCCGATGTGATTTTGGGCTGTCCCCGATGTGGTTTTGGGGTCTCCCTGATGTGATTTTGGGGTGTCCCCGCTGGGGTTTTGGGGCTGTCCCCAATCCGATTTTGGGCTGTCCCTGATGTGATTTTGGGCTGTCCCCAGTGGGATTTTGGGGTGTCCTCAATGGGGTTCTGGGCTGTCCCCGATGTGGTTTTGGGGTGTCCCCAATCCGATTTTGGGGTGTCCTCAATGGGGTTTTGGGCTGTCCCCGATGTGGTTTTGGGGTGTCCCCAGGGAACATGACGGAGTGTCCGGGTCACTTTGGTCACATCGAGCTGGCCAAGCCCGTGTTCCACGTTGGGTTTTTGGGTAAAACCATGAAAATCCTGCGCTGCGTCTGCTTCTTCTGCTCCAAGCTGCTCGTGGACTCGGTGAGACCCCAAAAAACCCCAAAAAATCCCCAAAAAACCCCAAAAAACCCCAAAAGTCTGGAGGGAGGGGTCGGGTTTGGGCTGGAAATGGCCCAAAATGGCCCCGTGGTGGCACCTTGGGGACATCTCGGGGGCCACATCAGGGGTGTGGGGGGTTTGGGGGGTTTTGGGACCATTTTGGGGGTGCTGGGGGTCAAAGGGAGGTGACAAAGTGGGGGGACATGAAGAAGAGGTGACCAAATTTGGGCTCATCAAGGAGAGGTGACAAAATTTGGGGACGCAAAGAAGAGGTGACAAAGTTGGGGGACGCTAAGAAGAGGTGACAAAGTTTGGGGACACCAAAGGGAGGTGACAAAATTTGGGGACGCAAAGAAGAGGTGACAGAATTTGGGGACATCAAGAGGAGGTGACAAAGTTGAGGGACACAAAGAAGAGATGACAGAATTTGGGGTCATCAAGAGGAGGTGACAAAGTTGGGGGACACCAAAGGGAGGTGACAGAATTTGGGGACATCAAGAAGAGAGGGACAACAAGAGTTGGGGGACACAGAGTTGTCACCTGCTGGAAGCTCTGGAGATGCTGAGGGACCACAATGGGACAACCCCAGACACCCAAAATCTCCTTTTCTGACCCCAAAACCACGATGTGACCCCTAAATGCCATTTTCTGTCCCCAATTTTCCATTTTCTGACCCCAAATTTCATTTGTGACCCCAAATTTCCACTTTGTGACCCCAACCCTGGGTTTTTTTGGGCAGAACAACCCCAAGATCAAGGACATCCTGGGCAAGTCCAAGGGGCAGCCCAAGAAGAGGCTGACCCACGTCTACGACCTGTGCAAGGGCAAGAACATCTGCGAGGGCGGCGAGGAGATGGACCACAAGTTTGGGGTGGAGCAGCCCGAGGGCGACGAGGACCTCACCAAGGAGAAGGTGGGCGCCCCAAAATTCCCGCTTTTAACCCCAAAATTCCCATTTCTGGCACAAAATTCCCCTTGGCGCCCGCAAAATTCCTGTTTTGGCCCAAAAATTCCCATTTCTGGCCCCAAAATCCTCATTTGTGGCCCAAAATTCCCAGGCATTAACCCCAATTCTCACCCCAATAACCCAAATTCTCACCCCAATAACCCAAATTCGCACTCCTATAACCCCAATTCTCACCCCTATAACCCCATTTTCTATGGCAATAACCACATTTTTAACACGTTAAACCCCATTTCTCACCCCAATAACCCCATTTTTAACCTCTTTCTCCCCATTTCTCACCCCAATAACCCCGTTTTCACCCCAAATAATCCCATTTTTCCCCCATTTTGCCCCATTTCAGGGCCACGGTGGCTGTGGGCGGTACCAGCCCCTGTTGTTAACCCCAATAATTCCCATTTCTCACCCCAATAATCCAAATTTCTCCCCGTTTCAGGGCCACGGGGGCTGCGGGTGGTACCAGCCATACATTAACCCAAATTCTCACCCCAATAACCCCATTTTCCCCCCAAATAATCCCATTTTTAACCCCAAATAATCCCATTTTTAACCCCAAATAATCCCATTTTTAACCCCGAATAATCCCATTTTTAACCCCGAATAATCCCATTTTTAACCCCAAATAATCCCGTTTTTGCCCCATTTCAGGGCCACGGTGGCTGCGGGCGGTACCAGCCTGTGTTGTTAACCCCAATAATTCCCATTTTTCACCCCAAATAACCCCATTTTCACCCAAATAACCCCATTTTCCCCCATTTTGCCCCGTTTCAGGGCCACGGTGGCTGCGGGCGGTACCAGCCATGCATTAACCCCATTTCTCACCCCAAATAACCCCATTTTCACCCCAAATAACCCCATTTTCCCCCGTTTTCGCCCCGTTTCAGGGCCACGGGGGCTGCGGGCGGTACCAGCCCGTGTTGTTAACCCCAAATAATCCCATTTTTCACCCCAAATAATCCCATTTTTCCCCGTTTTTGCCCCGTTTCAGGGCCACGGGGGCTGCGGGCGGTACCAGCCGCGCATCCGCCGCTCGGGGCTGGAGCTCTACGCCGAGTGGAAGCACGTCAACGAGGACTCCCAGGAGAAGAAGATCCTGCTGAGCCCCGAGCGCGTGCACGAGATCTTCAAGCGCATCTCGGACGAGGAGTGCTTCGTGCTGGGCATGGACCCCAAGTTCGCCCGGCCCGAGTGGATGGTGTGCACCGTGCTGCCCGTGCCGCCGCTGTCCGTGCGGCCGGCCGTCGTCATGCAGGGCTCTGCCCGCAACCAGGTGGGGTTTTGGGGTCATTTTGGGGTCACTTTGTGTGGTTTTGGGGTCATTTTATGGGGTTTTGGGGTTCATTTTGTGGGGTTTTGGGGTCGTTTTGGGGTGATATTGGGGGTTATTGGGGTGTTTGGTGTGCACCGTGCTGCCCGTGCCGCCGCTGTCCGTGCGGCCGGCCGTGGTCATGCAGGGCTCTGCCCGCAACCAGGTGGGCTTTGGGGTCGTTTTCGGGTCATTTTCTGGGGTTTTGGGGTCATTTTCTGGGGTTTTGGGGTTCATTTTGTGGGGTTTTGGGGTTGTTTCGGGGTGATATTGGGGTGTTTGGGCCACCGTGCTGCCCATCCCACCGCTGTCCGTGCACCCGGCTGTGGTCACGCAGGGCTCTGCCCGCAACCAGGTGGGCTTTGGGGTAGTTTTGGGGTCATTTTCTGGGGTTTTGGGGTCATTTTGGAGGCATTTTCTGGGATTTTGGGGGGTTTTTGGGATTGTTTTGGGGTGATATTGGGGTGTTTGGGGCACTGAGCTGCTGCTGTCCGTGCGTCCGGCCGTCGTCATGCAGGGCTCTGCCCGCAACCAGGTGGGCTTTGGGGTTGTTTTCTGGGGTTTTGGGGTCATTTTCTGGGGTTTTGGGGTCATTTTGTGTGGTTTTGGGGTCATTTTGGGGTGATATTGGGGGTTATTGGGGTGTTTGGTGTGCACCGTGCTGCCCGTGCCGCCGCTGTCCGTGCGGCCGGCCGTCGTCATGCAGGGCTCTGCCCGCAACCAGGTGGGCTTTGGGGTAATTTTCTGGGGTTTTGGGGTCATTTTGGAGGCATTTTCTGAGGTTTTGGGGGTTTTTGGGGTTGTTTGGGGTGGTATGGGGGTTTTTGGGGTGTTTGGGGCACCGTGCTCCCATCCCGCCCCTGTCCGTGCATCCAGCTGTGGTCATGCAGGGCTCTGCCCACAACCAGGTGGGGTTTTGGGGTGGTATTGTAGGGTTTTGGGGTCATTTTCTGGGGTTTTAGGGTTGTTTTCTGGGGTTTTCAGGTCATTTTGGGGGTGTTTGGGGTGGTTTTTGGGTAATTTTGGGGGTGTTTGGGGTGGTTTTGGGGTAATGGGGCGCCGTGTCCCCGCTGTCTGTGTCCCCAGCCATGGTCATGCAGGGCTCTGCCCACAACCAGGTGGGGTTTTGGGGTGGTATTGTAGGGTTTTGGGGTCATTTTCTGGGGTTTTGGGGTCATTTTCTGGGGTTTTGGGGTAATTTTGGGGGTGTTTGGGGTGGTTTTTGGGTAATTTTGGGGGTGTTTGGGGTGGTTTTGGGGTCCCTGGGGCACTGTGTCCCCGCTGTCTGTGTCCCCAGCCATGGTCATGCAGGGCTCTGCCCACAACCAGCTGGGGCAGCTTTTGTGGGGTCCCAGGGTGGGCATTGGGGTCCTTGATGCCTTTTGGGGTCTCCCCACTCCTTAGGCTCCCCAATCCCCTTTTGGGGTCACCCCCAACACCTCTTTGGGGTTTCCCCATTTTCCTCCCACCCCAAATCCACCCTGCACCTTCCCCACGGCATTTTGGGCTTTTTCACCTCCTGCTATCAACACCAACCGCCCCATTAATAAACGTTGGGGTCGCCCCATTAATTTTGGGGCTGTCCCCAGGATGACCTGACCCACAAGCTGGCCGACATCGTCAAGATCAACAACCAACTGCGGCGCAACGAGCAGAACGGGGCGGCCGCGCACGTCATCGCCGAGGACGTCAAACTGCTCCAGTTCCACGTGGCCACCATGGTGGACAACGAGCTGCCCGGCCTGCCCCGGGTACACGAGGGGTCACTGAGGGCTTTTGGGGGTCACTGAGGGGTTTTGGGGGTCACTGTGGGGTTTTGCGGGGTCACTGAGGGGTTTTGGGGTGACACAAGTTGAGGGACAAGCAGGTGGTGGCCCCAAGTCATGGCCATGGACGTCAAATGGTTCCAGGTCAACGTGGCCACCATGGTGGACATGGAGGTGCCCAGGGTTCAGGAGAGTCTGGAGGGGTCACTGAGGGGTTTTGGGGGTCACTGAGGGCTTTGGGGGGTCACTGAGGGCTTTTGGGGGGTCACTGTGGGGTTTTGGGGTGACACAAGTTGAGGGACAAGCAGGTGGTGGCCCCAAGTCGTGGCCATGGACGTCAAATGGCTCCAGGTCAAGGTGGCCACCATGGTGGACATGGAGGTGCCCAGGGTTCAGGAGAGTCTGGAGGGGTCACTGAGGGGTTTTGGGGGTCACTGTGGGGTTTTGGGGGTCAGTGAGGGGTTTTGGGGGGTCACTGAGGGGTTTTGGGGTGACACAAGTTGAGGGACAAGCAGGCGGTGGCCCCAAGTCGTGGCCATGGACGTCAAATGGTTCCAGGTCAACGTGGCCACCATGGTGGACATGGAGGTGCCTGGGGTCACTGAGGGCTTTTCGGGGTCACTGAGGGGTTTTGGGGGGTCACTGAGGGGTTTTGGGGGGTCACTGTGGGGTTTTGGGGGTCACTGAGGGGTTTTGGGGGGTCACTGAGGGGTTTTGGGGGTCACTGAGGGGTTTTGGGGGTCACTGAGGGGTTTTAGGGGGTCACAAAGGGGTTGTGGGGGGGTCACAGAAGGATTTTGGGGTGTCCCAGATGGGACAGAAAGGGGACAAGCAGGGACAGAGCCCGAAGTCCCAACAGGAGCTGGGGACATTCCCAGGAGGGATCAATTCACATCCCCTGATGGATTCTGGATTTTTGGGGTGGTCTTGGGGTTCTGACCCCCCAATTTCTCCTCCCTCAGTCCATGCAGAGTTTGGGGGATCCCCTAAATGTGTTTTGCTCCCCCAAACCCCTCCATGAACCCCGCAAAGTCCCAACAGGAGCTGGGGACATTCCCAGGAGGGATCAGTTCCCATCCCCTGCTGGATTCTGGATTTTTGGGGTGGTTTTTGGGGGTTCTGACCCCCCCAATTTCTCCTCGCCCAGGCCATGCAGAAGTCGGGGCGCCCCCTGAAGTCCCTGAAGCAGCGGCTGAAGGGGAAGGAGGGCCGGGTTCGGGGCAACCTCATGGGGAAACGCGTGGACTTCTCTGCCCGCACCGTCATCACCCCCGACCCCAACCTGGCCATCGACCAGGTGGGCGTCCCCCGCTCCATCGCGGCCAACATGACCTTCGCCGAGATCGTCACCCCCTTCAACATCGACAGGTGGGCTTGGGGATGGATTTAGGGAGGTTTGGGAGGGATTTATGGGGTTTGTAGGGGATTTGGGATGGATTTATGGAGGTTTGGGGTGGGAGGTTCCTTGCTCTGTCACCACCAACATGACCTTCGCTGAGATCGTCACCCCCTTCAACATCGACAGGTGGGATTGGGGATGGATTCATGGGGTTTGGGATGGGTTCATGGGGTTTGGGGTGGATTTATGGAGGTTTGGGATGGATTTAGGGAGGTTTGGGGTGGATTTAGGGAGGTTTGTGGTGGGAGGTTCCTTGCTCTGTCACCACCAATGTGACCTTCGCCGAGATCGTCACCCCCTTCAACATCGACAGGTGGGATTGGGGATGGATTCAGGGAGGTTTGGGATGGATTTATGGGGTTTGTAGGGGATTTGGGATGGATTTATGGAGGTTTGGGTTGGATTTATGGGGTTTGTAGGGGATTTGGGATGGATTTAGGGAGGTTTGGGATGGATTTAGGGAGGTTTGAGATGGATTTATGGAGGTTTGGGATGGGTTTATGGATGTTTGGGATGGATTTAGGGAGGTTTGGGATGGATTTATGGATGTTTGGGATGGATTTAGGGAGGTTTGGGATGGATTTAGGGATGTTTGGGATGGATTTAGGGAGGTTTGGGTTGGATTTATGGGGTTTGTAGGGGATTTGGGATGGATTTAGGGAGGTTTGGGTTGGATTTATGGGGTTTGTAGGGGATTTGGGATGGGTTTATGGAGGTTTGGGGTGGGAGGTTCCTTGCTCTGTCACCACCAATGTGACCTTTGCCGAGATCGTCACCCCCTTCAACATCGACAGGTGGGGCTCGTAGGGGGTTCATGGGCTTTGGGATGGATTTATGGGATTTGGGATGGGTTTATGGGGTTTGTAGGGGATTTGGGGTGGGTTTATGGAGGTTTAGGGTGATTCAGGGGAGTTTGGGGGGTTTGGTGTTGGTGTTCCTCACTCCATTGCCACCAACGTGACCTTTGGTGAGATCATCACCCCCTTCAACATCGACAGGTGGGGTTTGTAGGGGATTTGTGGGGTTTTGAGGTGGATTTATGGGGTTTGAGGATGGATTTGTGGGGTTTTGAGGTGGATTTATGGGGTTTGAGGATGGATTTGTGGGGTTTTGAGGTGGATTTATGGGGTTTGTAGGGGATTTATGGGGTTTTGAGGTGGATTTATGGGGTTTGAGGATGGATTTGTGGGGTTTTGGGATGGATATCCCTTGTTCCATCACCATCACTGTAACCTTTGGTGAGGTTGTCACCTCCACCAGTGGCTGGAGGAGTTTGGGGAGGATCTGGTGGACTTTGGGGCAGATTTTGGGGTGTTTAGGGTGAATTTGGGGAAGTGTCTGGTGTGATTGGAGGAGCCAGGGAGATTTAAGGGTTAAACCAAAGGGATTTTGGGGCTATTTGAGGGATTTTAGGACAAATCTGGGGCAGTTTTGGGATGATTTAGGACCATTCAGGGAGCTTTGGGGTCGTTTTGGGGTTTGGGGTGGACGCAAGGATATGGAGGGGGGAGGATTAGGATTATTTTAAACAGATCCCAATAACCCAAACCCACCCCGAACACCCTCTAAACCCCACTGCTCCTTCTCCAGCTGACTCTGAGAGTTGTGGGGTGACTCCCAGAGCCCCAAAATCCCCTAAACTGACCCCAAAACCCCCCCAGGCTGCAGGAGCTGGTGCGCAGGGGGAACAGTCAGTACCCGGGCGCCAAATACATCATCAGGGACAACGGGGACAGGATCGACCTCCGCTTCCACCCCAAACCCAGCGACCTCCACCTGCAGATCGGATACAAGGTCAGCACCCCAAAACCCAAACCCGGCAGGGACCCCAAAATCCGGGGGGGACCCCAAAAACCCAAACCCGGCAGGGACCCCAAAATCCGGGGGGGACCCCAAAAACCCAAACCCGGGAGGGACCCCAAAGAACCCAAACCCGGGAGGGATCCCAAAAACCCAAATCTGGGGAGGGACCCCAAAAACCCAAAACCCAGGAAGGGACCCCGAAACCCCAAATCTGGGGAGGGATCCCAAAAACCCAAATCTGGGGAGGGATCCCAAAAACCCCAAATCCGGGAGGGACCCCAAAAATGTCAAATCTGGGAGGGACCCCAAAAACCCCAAATCTAGGCAGGGATCCCAAAAATCTGGGGGGCACCAAAAGGTGGGTGTGGAACCCACACAGTGGGGGGGGGGATTGGTGGTTTTGGGGTTTAGGGGTCTGGATTTGGGGTTCAAAGTTGTGGGGTTGGAGGTGAATGCCTGATTTTGGGGTTCAGTCCCTGATTTTGGGGTTCAGAGCTCTGGATTTGGGGTCAGTCCCTGATTTTGGGGTTCAAATCCTGATTTTTGGGGTTCACAGCTCAAGATTTGGGGCTCCATCTCTGATTTTGGGGTTCCCAATTCCAGATTTGGGGTTGAATCCACAATTTTGGGGTTCAGCACCACCAGGGAGTGAATTTAACCCCAAACCCCTCGTTCTCCTCACTCTGACCCCACCATTTTGGGGGGAAAGATGCCGGTTTTGGGGTGTCCTCCCCCCGTTTTGGGGTGTCCTCCCCCAGTTTTGGGGTGTCCCCCGTTTTTGGGGTGTCCCCCTGACTTTGGGGGGCTTTGGGGACAGGTGGAACGTCACATGTGCGACGGGGACATCGTCATCTTCAACCGGCAGCCCACCCTGCACAAGATGTCCATGATGGGTCACAGGGTCAGGATCCTGCCCTGGTCCACCTTCCGACTGAACCTGAGGTGAAGCACCCCAAAAACCCCAAAATTAACCCCAAAAATTACCCCAAATCCTGCCCTGGTCCACCTTTCGTCTGAACCTGAGGTAGAACACCCCAAAAACCCCAAAATTAACCCCAAAAATTACCCCAAATCCTGCCCTGGTCCACCTTCCGTCTGAACCTGAGGTAGAACACCCCAAAAACCCCAAAATTAACCCCAAAATTACCCCAAATCCTGCCCTGGTCCACCTTCCGTCTGAACCTGAGGTGAAGCACCCCAAAAACCCCAAAATTAACCCCAAAATTACCCCAAATCCTGCCCTGGTCCACCTTCCGTCTGAACCTGAGGTGAAGCACCCAAAAACCCCAAAATTAACCCCAAAAATTATCCCAAATCCTGCCCTGGTCCACCTTTCGTCTGAACCTGAGGTAAAACACTCCAAAACCCCAAAATTAACCCCAAAACCCCCAGAATTAACCCCAAATCCTGCCCTGGTGCATCTTGTGTGGTGAGATGAATCCATCCTTGGTGTGTCCACGATGTCCCCACGATGTCCCCGATGTCCCAGTGTCCCTGAGATCCATGATGTCCCCAATGTCCCCATGATGTCCCCAATGTCCCCTCAGTGTCACCACGCCCTACAACGCGAGGAGATGAACCTGCCCCATGTCCCCACAACGTCCCAGATGTCCCAGTGTCCCTGAGATCCATGATGTCCCCAATGTCCCCATGATGTCCCCAATGTCCCCTCAGCGTCACCACGCCCTACAACGCTGACTTTGACGGCGAGGAGATGAACCTGCCCCATGTCCCCACAATGTCCCCAGTGTCCCCAGTGTCCCTGAGATCCATGATGTCCCCAATGTCCCCATGATGTCCCCAATGTCCCAGTGTCCCCCATGTCCCCACAATGTCCCCAATGTCCCTGAGATCCCAGATGTCCCCAATGTCCCCAATGTCCCCATGATGTCCCTGATGTCCTCTCAGTGTCACCACGCCCTACAACGCCGACTTTGACGGCGATGAGATGAACCTGCACCTGCCGCAGTCTCTGGAGACGCGGGCGGAGATCCAGGAGCTGGCCATGGTGCCCAGGATGATCGTCACCCCCCAGAGCAACCGGCCCGTCATGGGCATCGTGCAGGACACGCTGACGGCCGTGCGCAAGTTCACCAAGAGGGACGTCTTCCTCGAGAGGGTCCGTTTGGGGCCACCTCAGGGTCATCGTGGGGCTTTGAGGAGGAGTTGGGGTGGTTTAGGGTTGGTTTGAGGTGGTTTTGGGGTGGTTTGGGGTGATTTATGGTGGTTTTGGGGTGGTTTGAGGGGTTTTAGGGCAGGTGTTTGAGGTGGGACACATTGATGGCCATAGACAAGTTCACCAAGAGGGACGTCTTCCTCGAGAGGGTCCGTCTGGGGCCACCTCGGGGTCATCGTGGGGCTTTGAGGAGGAGTTGGGGTGGTTTGGGGTGATTTAGGGTGGTTTTGGGGTGGTTTGAGATCATTTATGGTGGTTTTGGGGTGGTTTGAGGTGTTTTAGGGCAGGTGTTTGAGGTGGGACACGCTGATGGCCATGGACAAGGTCACCAAGAGGGACGTGTTCCTAGAGAGGGTCCATGTGGGGCCACCTTGGGGTCACCTGGGGGCTTTGTGGAGGAGTTGGGGTGGTTTGGGGTTGGTTTGAGGTGGTTTATGGTGATTTATGGTGGTTTTGGGGTGGTTTGAGATCATTTATGGTGGTTTTGGGGTGGTTTGAGGGGTTTTAGGGCAGGTGTTTGAGGTGGGACACGCTGACGGCCATGGACAAGGTCACCAAGAGGGACATCTCTCGAGAGGGTCCGTCTGGGGCCACCTTGGGGTTTGGAATTGGTTTGAGGGGATTTAGGGTTGGTTTGAGGTTGTTTGAGATCATTTCTGGTGGTTTTGGGGTGATTTCTGGTGGTTTTGGGGTGGTTTCTGGTGGTTTTGGGGTGGTTTCTGGTGGTTTTGGGGTGGTTTCTGGTGGTTTTGGGGTGGTTTCTGGTGCCGTTGAGTTGGACACGCTGATGGCCACGTGCAAGGTCACCAAGAGGGACATCTCTCCTGAGAGGCTCTGGTTCGGGGCGATTTTGGGGACTTTTAGGGCACTTTCAGGATGTTTTGGGATCTCTGTGGGTTCTCCTAGATTGATGACATCTTTGAGATGTCCCTCAGGGTCAGGTCATTGAACCTCCTGATGTTCCTGTCCACGTGGGACAGGGATTTTGGGCGGGTTTGGGACATCTTTGAGGTATTTTGGGTTCTCTGTGGGTTTTTCTTTGATTAGTGACAGTTTTGGGGTGTCCCTCAGGGCGAGGTGATGGAACCTCCTGATGTTCCTGTCCACGTGGGACGGGAAGGTGCCCCACCCATCCATCCTGAAGGAGATTTGGGGGCATTTTTAGGATGTTTTGGGTTCTCCATGGTGTTCTCCTGGATCGATGACAGTTTTGGGGTGTCCCTCAGGGCGAGGTGATGAACCTGCTGATGTTCCTGTCCACGTGGGACGGGAAGGTGCCCCAGCCGGCCATCCTGAAGCCGCGGCCGCTCTGGACAGGGAAGCAGATCTTCTCCCTGATCATCCCTGGCCACATCAACTGCATCCGCACCCACAGCACCCACCCCGACGACGAGGACAGCGGCCCCTACAAGCACATCTCCCCCGGGGACACCAAGGTGGGGCCTGGCAGGAGCTCCAGGGCGGCTTGGTGGGATCTGACGGGGCTTTGGTGGGATCTGAGGGGGCTTTGGTGGGACCTGAGGGAGCTTTGGTTGGTTTGATGGGGCTTTGGTGGGATCTGAGGGAGCTTTGGGGTGGTTTGATGGGGCTTTGGTGGGATCTGAGGCAGCTTTGGTTGGTTTGATGGGCCTTTGGTGGGATCTGAGGGAGCTTTGGTTGGTTTGATGGGCCTTTGGTGGGATCTGAGGGAGCTTTGGTTGGTTTGGTGGGGTTTTGGTGGGACCTGAGGGGGCTTTGGGTTGGTTTGATGGGCCTTTGGTGGGATCTGAGGGAGCTTTGCTTGGTTTGGTGGGGCTTTGGTGGGATCTGAGGGAGTTTTGGGTTGGTTTGGTGGTGTTTTGGTGGGATCTGATGGTCTTTGGTGGGATCTGAGGCAGCTTTGGTTGGTTTGATGGGCCTTTGGTGGGATCTGAGGGAGCTTTGGTTGGTTTGATGGGGTTTTGGTGGGATCTGAGGCAGCTTTGGTTGGTTTGGTGGGGCTTTGGTGGGATCTGATGGTCTTTGGTGGGACCTGAGGGGCCTTTGGTGGGATCTGAGGGGCCTTTGGTGGGACTTGCTCTGGTCTGGGAGGACTTTGTAGACTTTGAGATGACCTGGGGTGGGTTTTGGGTTGCTCCAGGTGAGTTTTGGGTTTTTTTTTTTGGATCTTGGAGGTCCTGACCTCATTCCTTGGACATCCCCAGGTGATCGTGGAGAACGGGGAGCTCATCATGGGCATCCTCTGCAAGAAGTCCCTGGGGACATCGGCCGGGTCCCTGGTGCACATCTCCTACCTGGAGATGGGCCACGACACCACGCGGCTCTTCTACAGCAACATCCAGACCGTCATCAACAACTGGCTGCTCATCGAGGGTCAGCGTGGTCCTGGGGCTGGGGACCTTCCTGGTGGCATCTCAGGGGGGTTTGGTCACCCGGGGACCTTCTCAGGTCCCATCTCGGTGGAGCTCTGGGCCTCTTGGACCCCATTCTTGAGCTCCTGGTGGTTCTTGGACCCTTTTTTTGGGGACTGGTGGGGCTGGGAACCTTCTTGGTGGCATCTCAGGGGGGTTTGGTCACCCAGGAATCTTCTCAGATCCCAGCCTGGTGGAGGCCTGGAGCTCCTGGACCCCATTCTTGAGGTCCTGGTGGTTCTTGGACCCTTTTTTTGGGGACTGGTGGGGCTAGGAACCTTCTTGGTGGCATCTCATGGGGGTTTGGTCACCCGGGGACCTTCTCAGATCCCAGCCTGGTGGAGCCCTGAACCCCAAATGTCTCCTCCAGGTCACACCATCGGCATCGGGGACTCCATCGCCGACGCCAAGACCTACCAGGACATCCAGAACACCATCAAGAAGGCCAAGCAGGACGTCATCGAGGTGGGGTCTGGGGAGGTTCCTGCAGGATCTCAGGGGGTTTGGAGCAGTTTCTGGAGGATCTCAGGGGGTTCAGGATGGTTCCTGGAGGATCTCAGGGGGGTTTGGGTTGGTTCTTGGAGGATCTCAGGAGGTTTGGGGAGGTTCCTGTGGAGTTTTCAGGATTTTTTTGAGGTTCTTGAGATGGTTTTGGGCACCAGGAGGTCCAAGACCAACATCTCCCAGGTTTGGAGAGGGCCCAGAAGTTCTTGAGGTGCTCCATACGGGTTTGGAGGATCTCAGGGAGTTTGGGGCAGTTCCTGGAGGATCTCACGAGGTTTCTGGTGGTTCCTGTGGAGTTTTTGGGCTTTTTTGAGGTTCTTGAGATGGTTTTGGGCACCAGGAGGTTCCAAAAGGTCTTGGGGTGCTCCTTATTGGATTTGGGGTGGTTCCTGGAGGATCTCATGAGGTTCTGGGTGGTTCCTGGAGGATCTCAGGAGGTTTGGGGCAGTTCCTGGAGGATCTCATGAGGTTTCTGGTGGTTCCTGTGGAGTTTTTTGGGGTTTTTTTTGAGGTTCTCAGCTGGTTTTGGCCACCAGGAGGATTCAGGACACCCTGGTGACCATTCTGGGGTGGTTTTTGGCATCTCCAGGTGATCGAGAAGGCCCACAACAACGAGCTGGAGCCCACCCCGGGCAACACCTTGCGCCAGACCTTCGAGAACCAGGTGAACCGGATCCTCAACGACGCCCGTGACAAGACCGGCTCCTCTGCCCAGAAGTCCCTGTCCGAGTACAACAACTTCAAGTCCATGGTGGTCTCGGGGGCCAAGGGCTCCAAGATCAACATCTCCCAGGTTTGGGGGCGCTCCAGAAGGTCTTGGGGGGCTTCTGGGTGGGGTTTTGGTTGGGTCTTGGAGGATCTCATGGGGTTTGGAGCGGTTCCTGGAGGATCTCAGGAGGTCTGGGGCAGTTCCTGGAGCATCTCATGGACTTTTGGGTGGTTCTTGGAGGATCTCATGGGGTTTGTGGTGGTTCCTGGAGGATCTCGTGGGGTTTGAGGTGGTTCCTGGAGGATCTCGTGGGGTTTGTGGTGGTTCCTGGAGGATCTCATGGGGTTTGTGGTGGTTCCTGGAGGATCTCAGAAGGTTTGGAGCAGTTCCTGGAGGATCTCATGGGGTTTGAGGTGGTTCCTGGAGGATCTCAGGAGGTCTGGGGCAATTCCTGGAGGATCTCAGAGGGTTTGAGGCAGTACCTGGAGCATCTCAGGGGGGTTTTGGGTGGTTCCTGGAGGATCTCATGGACTTTTGTGGTGGTTCCTGGAGGATCTCAGAAGGTTTGGGGCAGTTCCTGGAGGATCTCATGGGGTTTGTGGTGGTTCCTGGAGGATCTCAGGAGGTCTGGGGCAGTTCCTGGAGGATCTCATGGGGTTTGGAGCAGTTCCTGGAGCATCTCAGAAGGTTTGGGGCAGTTCCTGGAGGATCTCAGGGGGGTTTTGGGTGGTTCCTGGAGGATCTCGTGGACTTTTGGGTGGTTCCTTTGGATTTCCATGGAGTTCTTTTGGGATTTTCTTGCTTCCCTGAGACGATTTTGAGACGTGTCCCCGCCCGCTGTCCCCTCAGGTGATCGCGGTGGTGGGACAGCAGAACGTGGAGGGCAAGCGGATCCCGTTTGGCTTCAAGCACCGGACGCTGCCGCACTTCATCAAGGACGACTACGGCCCCGAGAGCCGCGGCTTCGTGGAGAACTCCTACCTGGCCGGCCTCACCCCCACCGAGTTCTTCTTCCACGCCATGGGTGGCCGAGAGGGCCTCATCGACACGGCCGTCAAAACGGCCGAGACCGGTCAGTGTCCCCAGGATGTCCCCGTGGGGCTGGCGGGAATCCAGAACTCCACCCAGGGGATCTTCAGGAAACCAAAAATGCCAGGGTGGAAATGCTGAGGGGATCAAACCCTTGGTAGATGTCTCCTGGAGATCCCAAACCCTGCCCAGATGCCTCCTGGAGATCCCAAACCTTCCCCAGATGCCTCCTGGAGATCCCAAACCCTCCCCAGATGTCTCCTGGAGATCCCAAACCCTCCCCAGATGTCTCCTGGAGACCTCCAGGAGACCCTAAACCCTCTCCAGATGGTTCCTGGGGACCTCCAGGAACCCCAAACCCATCCCAGATGCCTCCATCATCCCCAAACCCTCCCCAGATGCCTCCTGGAGATCCCAAACCCTCCCCAGATGCCTCCTGGAGATCCCAAACCCTCCCCAGATGCCTCCTGGAGATCCCAAACCCTCCCCAGACGCCTTCTGGAGATCCCAAACCCTCCCCAGATGCCTCCAAACCCTCCCCAGATGCCTCCTGGAGACCCCAAACCCTCCCCAGATGCCTCCAAACCCTCCCCAGATGCCTCCTGGAGACCCCAAACCCTCCCCAGATGCCTCCAGGAGCCCCAAACGTTCCCCAGATGCCTCCAAACCCTCCCCAGATGCCTCCTGGAGACCCCCAACCCCATCCCAGATGCCTCCAAGAACCCCAGACCCATCCCAGATGCCTCCTGGAGACCCCAAACCCTCCCCAGATGCCTCCAAACCCTTCCCAGCTCCCAGCTGCCCTCTGGAGACCCCCAACCCCATCCCAGATGCCTCCAAGGACCCCTCCCCACCCCTCAGGGTACATCCAGCGGCGTCTGATCAAGTCCATGGAGTCGGTGATGGTCAAGTACGACGCCACGGTCAGGAACTCCATCAACCAGGTGGTGCAGCTGCGCTACGGCGAGGACGGGCTGGCCGGAGAGAGCGTCGAGTTCCAGAACCTGGCCACCCTCAAACCCTCCAACAAGGCCTTCGAGAAGAAGTGAGGACCAGGGGTGGGACAGCGGGGACATGGCCAAGGGCAGGGCGTGGTCAGGGGTGGGGTCAGTGGCCATGGTTGGGGTCATTCTGGGAGTTGGGGACACCTTGGGGTCTTCAAATGGGAGTTGGGGACACCTTGAGGTCTTCAAATGGGAGTTGGGGACATCTTGGGGTCTTCAAATGGGAGTTGGAGACATCTTGGGGTCTTCAAATGGGAGTTGGGGACACCTTGAGATCTTCAAATGGGAGTTGGGGACACCTTGGGGTCTTCAAATAGGAGTTGGGGACATCTTGGGGTCTTCAAATGGGAGTTGGGGTCTTCAGGTGGCTCCTTCCAAGGTTTCAGACCCATCTTGATGTCCCCACGTGGCTCCTTCCAGAAGTTGGGGACATTTTGGGCTCCAGCCCAACCTGGGTGACATTTTGATGTCCCCAACCTCTTCCACCCCAAACCAGGTCCCACCTTGGTGTCCCCAACCTTCTCCTCCCAAACTTTGGTCACATTTTGGTGTCCTCAACCTTCTCCTACCCGACCTGGACCAACATTTTTGGTGTCCCCAAGCTCCTCCAGGCTGCCCTGGGTGACGCTTTGGTGTCCCCTGGGTGTCCCTGAGGTGTCCCCGTGTCCCGCCAGGTTCAAGTTTGACTACACCAACGAGCGGGCGCTGCGCCGGACGCTGCAGGAGGAGCTGGTCAAGGACATCCTGTCCAACGCCCACATCCAGAACGAGCTGGAGCGCGAGTTCGACCGCATGCGCGAGGACAGGGAGGTCCTCAGGGTCATCTTCCCCACCGGGGACAGCAAGGTGACACCAAAACCCGCCCCAGAAACACCTGGGGCGCACCAAAACCCCACTGAGATCCACCAAAACCCCACTGAGATACCCCAAAACTCAACTGAGATCCCTCAAAACCCCACTGAGATCCACCAAAACCCCACTGAGATCCACCAAAACCCCATCGAGATCCACCAAAACCCCACTGAGATCCACCAAAACCCCATCGAGATACCCCAAAACCCCACTGAGATCCACCAAAACCCCGCTGAGATCCACCAAAACTCAACTGAGATCCCTCAAAACCCCACTGAGATCCACCAAAACCCCACTGAGATCCACCAAAACCCCACTGAGATCCACCAAAACCCCACTGAGATCCCTCAAAACCCCACTGAGATCCACCAAAACCCCACTGAGATCCACCAAAACCCCACTGAGATCCCTCAAAACCCAGCTGAGATCCCCCAAACCCCACCCAGATACCCCAAAATGCAACTGGAATGACCCAAAACCCCAAATTCCACCAAGGACATCCCAAAACCTCCTCGAAATCCAACCAGGACACCCCAAAATCCAACTCAGGTGCCCCATTTTGGGGGTTCTTCCCTCCCAATTTTGGGTTTCTGGCCCCGTTTTTTGGGTTTCTTGCCCTGTTTTTGGGGTTCTTTCCCTATTTTTGGGGTCCTGACCCCATTTTTGGGGTACTTTTCCAATTTCTGGGGTTCTTTCCCTGTTTTTGGGGTCCTGACCCCGTTTTTGGGTTTCTGGCTTCATTTTTGGGTTTCTGGCCCCGTTTTCGGGGTTCTTTTCCCATTTTTGGGGGTTCTTTTCCCATTTTTGGGGTCCTGACCCCGTTTTTGGGGTACTTTTCCCATTTCTGGGGTTCTTTTCCCGTTTTTGGGGTTCTTTCCCCATTTTTGGGGTTCTTTTCCAGTTTTTGGGGTTCTTTTCCCGTTTTTGGGGTCCTGACCCCGTTTTTGGGGTCCTTTCCCCATTTTTGGGGTTCTTTTCCTGTTTTTAGGGTTCTTTTCCCATTTTTTGGGGTTCTTTCCCCATTTTTTGGGATTCTTTTTCCCGTTTTTTGGTGTTCTTTCCCCATTTTTTGGGGTTCTTTCCCCATTTTTTGGTGTTCTTTCCCCATTTTTTGGGGTTCTTTTCCCATTTTTGGGGTTCCTGTCCCCACAGGTGGTGCTCCCCTGTAACCTGCTCCGCATGATCTGGAACGCGCAGAAGATTTTCCACATCAACTCCCGGCTGCCCTCGGACCTGCACCCGGTCAAGGTGGTGGAGGGTGAGTGGGGCCTGGCCCTGGGGCCCCTCAGGAAGGTTCTGGAGCTCCTTGGGTGCCTCAGGAAACTGTGATGGGTTTGAGGTCCCTCAGGAAGGTTCTGGAGCTCCTTGGGTCCCTCAGGAAGGTTCTGGAGGCCTTCAGGATGGGTCTGGGGTCTCTCAGGAAGGTTCTGGAGATCCTTGAGTCCCCCAGGAAGGTTCTGGAGATCCTTGGGTCCCTCAGGAAGGTTCTGGAGATCCTTGAGTCCCCCAGGAAGGTTCTGGAGATCTTTTGAGTCCCTCAGGAAGCTGTGATGGGTCTGGGGTCTCTCAGGAAGGTTCTGGAGCTCCTTGGGTCTCTCAGGAAGGTTCTGGAGCTCCTTGGGTGCCTCAGGAAGGTTCTGGAGGTCCTTGGGTCCCTCAGGAAGCTATGATGGGTTTGGAGATGATCTGGAAGGTTCCTCAGAAAGCTGTGATGGGTTTGGGGTCCCTCAGGAAGGTTCTGGAGATCTTTTGAGTCCCTCAGGAAGCTGTGATGGGTTTGGGGTCCCTCAGAAAGGTTCTGGAGATCCTTGAGTCCCTCAGGAAGGTTCTGGAGCTCCTTGGGTGCCTCAGGAAGCTGTGATGGGTTTGAGGACCCCCAGGAAGGTCCTGGCCACCCTCGGGACGCCCCGTGTGACCACGCTTGTCCCCTCAGGGGTGAAGGAGCTGAGCCGCAAGCTGGTGATCGTCAACGGGGAGGACCCTCTGAGCCGGCAGGCGCAGGAGAACGCGACGCTGCTCTTCAACATCCACCTGCGCTCCACGCTCTGCAGCCGCCGCATGGTGGAGGAGTTCCGGCTCAGCGGGGAGGCCTTCGACTGGCTGCTGGGCGAGATCGAGTCCAAGTTCAACCAGGCCATCGTGAGTGGGGGTTTGGGGTCATTCCTGGGGGGTTTGGGGTCATTCTGGAGGGTTTTGGTTGGGTTTGGGGTCAGGGTTTGGGGGTTTGAGGTCAGTATTTGGGGTACCTTGGGTTGGCTGCTGGGCGAGATGGAGTCCAAGTTCAACCAGGCCATCGTGAGTGGGGCTTGGGGTCATTCCTGGGGGGTTTGGGGTCATTTCCAGGGGGTTTGGGGTCATTCCTGGGGGGTTTGGGGTCATTCCTGGGGTTTTGGTTGGGTTTGGGGTCAGTATTTGGGGATTTGGGGTCACTTCTGGAGGTGCCTTGGGTTGGCTGCTGGGCGAGATGGAGTCCAAGTTCAACCAGGCCATCGTGAGTGGGGTTTTGGGGTCACTCTGGGGTTTGGTGACCCCACTGTGACACTGCTGTCCCCTCAGGCCCATCCTGGGGAGATGGTTTGGGGTCACTCTGGATGGTTTGGGGTCACCGTGGGGTTTGGTGACGCTCTCCTGTCCCCGTGTCCCCTCAGGCCCACCCTGGGGAGATGGTTTGGGGTCACTGTGGGGTTTGGTGACGCTCTCCTGTCCCCGTGTCCCCTCAGGCCCACCCTGGGGAGATGGTTTGGGGTCACTCTGGATGGTTTGGGGTCACAGTGGGGTTTGGTGACGCTCTCCTGTCCCCGTGTCCCCTCAGGCCCACCCTGGGGAGATGGTGGGCGCGCTGGCCGCGCAGTCCCTGGGCGAGCCGGCCACGCAGATGACCCTCAACACCTTCCACTACGCGGGGGTGTCGGCCAAGAACGTCACGCTGGGCGTCCCCCGCCTCAAGGAGCTCATCAACATCTCCAAGAAGCCCAAGACGCCGTCGCTCACCGTGTTCCTGCTGGGCCAGAGCGCCCGCGACGCCGAGCGCGCCAAGGTGGCACCTGGGGACACGCTGGGGACAGCACATGGGCTGGGCTGGGCTGGGGGGTGGCCCCGTGGGGTTGTGTCCCCACAGCCCTGTGGTGGCTCCATGGCTTTGTGTCCCCATGGTGGCCCCGTGGGTTTGTGTCCCCATGGTGGCTCCATGGCTTCGTGTCCCCATGGTGGCCCCGTGGGGTTGTGTCCCCATGGTGGCCCTGTGGTGGCCCCGTGGGTTTGTGTGACCTCCTTGTCCCCACAGCCCTGTGGCGGCTCCGTGGCTTCGTGTCCTCCTGGTGACCCTGAGGCTTTGTGTCCCCTCTGTGTCCCCATGTCTTCCATGTTCCCGTGTCCCTGTTCCTGTGCCACCACACCCAGTGTCCCCAGTGTCCCTCTGTCCCCTGACTTTTCCCTATGTCCTCCATGTCCCCAGGACATCCCAGGCCACCTGGGGCCCACCACACTCCCCATGTCCTTCTGTCCACCATGTCCTTATGTCCACCATGTCCCCAATGTCCCCTGACTGTCCCCAGTGTCCCCAGGACATCCCGTGCCACCTGGAGCACACCACACTCCCCATGTCCCTATGTCCACCATGTCCTTCTGTCCCTATGTCCACCATGTCCCCAATGTCCCCTGACTGTCCCCAATGTCCCCAATGTCCCCTGACTGTCCCCGATGTTCTCCATGTCCCCAGTGTCCTTTGACTTGTCCCCAATGTCCCCAATGTCCCCTGACTGTCCCCAACGTCCCTAGGACATCCTGGAGCACACCACACTCCCCATGTCCTTCTGTCCACCATGTCCCCAATGTCCCCAATGTCCCCAATGTCCCCTGACTGTCCCCATGCCCCCAGGACATCCTGTGCCGCCTGGAGCACACCACACTCCCCATGTCCACCATGTCCCCAATGTCCCCAATGTTCTCCCTGTCCCCACTGTCCCCTGACTGTCCCCAACGCCCCCAGGACATCCTGGAGCACACCACACTCCCCATGTCCACCATGTCCCCATGTCCCCAATGTCCCCTGACTGTCCCCAACGCCCCCAGGACATCCTGGAGCACACCACACTCCCCATGTCCCCAATGTCCCCAGTGTCCCCAGTGTCCCCTGACTGTCCCCAACGCCCCCAGGACATCCTGGAGCACACCACACTCCCCATGTTCCTCTGTCCACCATGTCCCAGTGTCCCCAGTGTCCCCAGTGTCCCCTGACTGTCCCCAACGTCCCCAGGACATCCTGGAGCACACCACACTCCCCATGTCCCTCTGTCCACCATGTCCACCATGTCCCAGTGTCCCCACTGTCCCCTGACTGTCCCCATGCCCCCAGGACATCCTGTGCCGCCTGGAGCACACCACGCTGCGCAAGGTGACAGCCAACACCGCCATCTACTACGA
This sequence comes from Molothrus ater, assembly GCF_012460135.2. Lineage (NCBI taxonomy): Eukaryota > Metazoa > Chordata > Aves > Passeriformes > Icteridae > Molothrus > Molothrus ater. The sequence continues at coordinate 97,183 of NW_023416716.1, read as the reverse complement.
CCCCAACCCCCAGAGCACGGTGGTGGCCGAGGACCAGGAGTGGGTCAACGTCTACTACGAGATGCCCGACTTCGACGTCAGCCGCATCTCGCCGTGGCTGCTGCGCGTCGAGCTCGACCGCAAGCACATGACCGACCGCAAGCTGACCATGGAGCAGATCGCCGAGAAGATCAACGCCGGTGGGTGCCCTGGGCTGTGGGGGGGCTTTGGGGGACCTGGAGGGGGTTTGGGGTGACCTGGAAGAGGTTTGAGGGCGTCTGAGCAGCTTCTGAGGGACCTGGAAGAGGTTTGAGGGCGTCTGAGCAACTTCTGAGGGACCTGGAGGGGGTTTGAGGTGACCTGGATGAGGTTTGAGGGTGTCTGAGCAGCTTTTGAGATACCTGAGGGTGATTTGAGGTGGTCTGGATGAGGTTTGAGGGCATCTGAGGAGCTTTTAGGGGACCTGGAAGGGGCTTGAGGTGACCTGGAAGAGGTTTGAGGGCATCTGAGGAGCATTTGGGGGTTCTGCAGGGGTTTGCGGGGCCTTTGGGGGACCTGGAGGGGGTTTGAGGTGACCTGGATGAGTTTTGAGGGTGTCTGAGCAACTTCTGAGGGACCTGGAGGGGGTTTCAGGTGACCTGGATGAGTCGTGAGGGCATCTGAGCAGCTTTCAGGGGTCCTGGAGGGGGTTTGAGGTGACTTGGAGGAGGTTTGAGGGCATCTGAGGAGCTTTTTGAGGATCTTGAAGGCATCTGAGAGCTCTCCAAGGAGTTCTGGAGGAGCTTTGGTGGTTCCTGGCTGATCTTTGAGGACACTCCCGAGGTCCCTTGGGTGACCCTGTCCCCACCCCGTGTCCCCCTGCCAGGCTTTGGTGACGACCTCAACTGCATCTTCAACGACGACAACGCCGAGAAGCTGGTGCTGCGCATCCGCATCATGAACAGCGACGAGAACAAGATGCAGGAGGTGGGCGGGGACCTGGGGCCACCTCAGGGGACACCTCAGGGGACACCTGGCATGGCCTGGGCCTCACCTGCGCCCCGCCGTGTCCCCAGGAGGAGGAGGTGGTGGACAAGATGGACGACGACGTCTTCCTGCGCTGCATCGAGTCCAACATGCTGACGGACATGACCCTGCAGGGCATCGAGCAGATCAGCAAGGTGGGGACACCTGGGGGGGCTTGGGGACGCCTGGAGGGATCCATGAAAGGATGGGGGGTCCCCAGAGATACCATGGTGACCTTTAGGAGGTTCCAGGAGACCTTTAGAAGGTCCAGGATGGTCCCTGGTAACACCTGTGGGCACCTGAGAAGGTCTTTGGGTACCACCAGGTGCTCTGAGGGTTCAGGATCTCTGGGTGGATCTTGAGGAGCATCAGGAGCTCTCCATGGAGACTTTTAGTTGGTTCCAAAAGATCTTTAGAGGATCAGGGACACCCGTGGTGACACCATGGTGACACCTGTCCCCACCTGCCCAGGTGTACATGCACCTGCCACAGACGGACAACAAGAAGAAGATCATCATCACCGAGGACGGGGAGTTCAAGGCTCTCCAGGAGTGGATCCTGGAGACCGACGGCGTCAGCCTCATGCGGGTGCTGAGCGAGAAGGACGTGGACCCCGTGCGCACCACGTCCAACGACATCGTGGAGATCTTCACCGTGAGTCACCTGGGCTGGGGACACCTGGGGGGTGAGGGACACACCTGGGGGCTCATGGAGATCTTCACCGTGAGTCACCTGGGCTGGGACACACCTGGGGTTTGAGGGACACCTGAGTCCCCAGGTGATGGGACCCCCAGATTTTGGGACTCATGGATCCCTGGATTTTGGGGATTCCCCCCCCCTGGATTTTGGGATTTTTAGATTCCTGGATTTTGGGGTTTCCCAACCCCTGGATTTTGCGGTTTCCCACCCCCTGGATTTGGAGATTCCCACCCCCAGATTTGGGGATTCCCAACCTCTGGATTTTGGGATTTGTGGATTCCTGGATTTTGGGGATTTCCCACTCCCGGGATTTGGAGATTCCCACCCCATTTTGGGATTTCGAGAATTCTCACCCCCTGGATTTTGGGATTTCTGGATTTTGGGGATTTCCCACCCCCTGTATTTTGGGGTTTGTGTTCCCGCAGGTTCTGGGGATCGAGGCGGTGCGGAAGGCGCTGGAGCGGGAGCTCTACCACGTCATCTCCTTCGACGGCTCCTACGTCAACTACCGGCACCTGGCGCTGCTGTGCGACACCATGACCTCGAGGGGACACCTGATGGCCATCACCCGGCACGGCGTCAACCGCCAGGACACCGGGCCCCTCATGAAGTGTTCGTTTGAGGAGACGGTGAGGGGACAGCGGGGACAATGGGGACAATTGGGACAATGGGGACAATGGGGACAATGGGGTGGGAATGGGGATTGGGGTTTGGGAATGGCCAGGGCACCGGGCCCCTCATGAAGTGTTCGTTTGAGGAGACGGTGAGGGGACAGCAGGGACAATGGGGACAATGGGGGCAATGGGGTGGGAATGGGGATTGGGGTTTGGGAACCGCCAGGACACCGGGCCCCTCATGAAGTGTTCGTTTGAGGAGACGGTGAGGGGACAATGGGCACAATGGGGTGGGAATGGGGATTTGGGATTTGGGAATGGCCAGGACACCGGGCCCCTCCTGAAGTGCTCCTTCGAGGAGACAGTGAAGGGACAGCGGGGACAATGGGGGCAATGGGGACAATGGGGTGGGAATGGGGTTTGGGAACGGAGATTGGGGTTTGGGAACCGCCAGGACACCGGGCCCCTCATGAAGTGTTCGTTTGAGGAGACGGTGAGGGGACAACGGGGACAATGGGGACAATGGGGTGGGAATGGGGATTGGGGATTTGGGAATAGCCAGGACCCCGGGCCCCTCATGAAGTGCTCCTTCGAGGAGATGGTGAGGGGACAACGGGGACAATGGGGTGGGAATGGGGATTTGGGAATGGCCAGGACACCGGGCCCCTCATGAAGTGCTCCTTCGAGGAGATGGTGAGGGGACAACGGGGACAATGGGGACAACGGGGTGGGAATGGGGATTGGGGTTTGGGAATGGCCAGGACACCGGGCCCCCATGAAGTGCTCCTTCGAGGAGATGGTGAGGGGACAACGGGGACAATGGGGACAACGGGGTGGGAATGGGGATTGGGGTTTGGGAACCGCCAGGACACCGGGCCCCTCATGAAGTGTTCGTTTGAGGAGACGGTGAGGGGACAATGGGGACAATGGGGTGGGAATGGGGATTTGGGAATGGCCAGGACACCGGGCCCCTCATGAAGTGCTCCTTCGAGGAGATGGTGAGGGGACAACGGGGACAATGGGGACAATGGGGTGGGAATGGGGATTGGGGTTTGGGAATGGCCAGCACACTGGGTCACTCATGAAGTGCTCCTTCGAGGAGACGGTGCAGGAATGGGATTGGGAACGGGGTGGGAATGGGGTTGGAGATTGGGGTGGGAATGGGGAGTGGGGGGTGGGAGTGGGAATGGGGTTTGGGGGCTGGGAATGGGGAATTAGAGTGGGAGCAGGGATTGGGGTGGGAATGCGGATTGGGGTGAGGTTTAGGATGGGAATGGGGTGTGGGAATTGGGGTGGGAACAAGGTTTGGGGTGGGAACGGGGATGGCAATGGGTCAGGAATAGGGTTTGCTTGGGGGCTGGGAATGGGGAATTCTGCGCACATTTCCCAGGATTTGGGGCTCTAGAAGCACACGGAAAGGTTGAAGCTGATTTTGGGGCGTCGTCCCCTCCCCATCCCAACTCAGGTGGACGTCCTGATGGAGGCAGCTGCCCACGGGGAGAGCGACCCCATGAAGGGCGTGTCCGAGAACATCATGCTGGGCCAGCTGGCCCCGGCCGGCACCGGCTGCTTCGACCTCCTGCTGGACGCCGAGAAGTGCAAGCACGGCATGGAGATCCCCAGCGCCCTGCCCGGCCTCGGCGTCGGCGGCCGTGAGTCCCCGGAGCCCTGGGGACAACCCCAGAAACGCTGGGGACAGACCCTGGGAAAATTGGGACAGCCCCTGGGAAAGTGGGGACAACCCCAGGAAAATTGGGACAAACCCTGGGAAAATTGGGACAAACCCTGGGAAAATGGGGACAACCCCTGGGAAAGTGGGGAGAACCCCTGGGAAAGTGGGGACAGCCCCAGGAAAATTGGGACAAACCCTGGGAAAATGGGGACAACCCCAGAAACGCTGGGGACAAACCCTGGGAAAATTGGGACAGCCCCTGGGAAAGTGGGGACAGCCCCTGGGAAAGTGGGGACAGCCCCAAGAAAATTGGGACAACCCCAGGAAAATGGGGACAACCCCAGAAATGCTGGAGACAGACCCCGGGAAAATTGGGACAACCCCTGGGAAAGTGGGGACAACCCCAAGAAAATTGGGACAACCCCAGGAAAATGGGGACAACCCCGGGAAAGTGGGGACACCCCTTGGAAGGGTGGCCAGGTTCCTCCAGGAGCAGCTGGGGACACCCCAAGGGTGGTGGCACAAAGCCCTTCAAGGTCGTGGTGGTCATTGGCCAGTTCTGATGTCCCCTGGCAAGAGGGGACAACCTCAGGTTTTGGGGTCCGCGCAGATTTTGGGGTGCCCTGGGACTGGACCCTACAAGGGAAGAGTTGGGGGGACTCCTCAAGGGTGGCACAAAGACCCCCCAATGTCACCAGGACCACCTCCGTGTCCCAGCTTTGGTCACCTGGTGTCCCCCAGATGTTGATGTCCCCCCAATGCCGATGTCCCCAGATTTTGGGGACCCCCAGGTTTTGGGATTCCCCAGATTTTGGGATTCCCCCAGTGTTGATGTCCCCATATTTTGATGTCCCCCAGATGTTGATGTCCCCCAATGCTGATGTCCCCGTATTTTGGTGTCCCCCATATTTTGATGTCCCCCATATTTTGGTGTCCCCATATTTTGGTGTCCCTGTGGTTTTGGTGTCCCCCTGACCCCTTTCTCTCTCTCCCCACAGCCACCGGGATGTTCTTCGGCTCGGCCCCCAGCCCCATGGGGGGGATGTCCCCGGCCATGACCCCCTGGAACCAGGGGGCCACCCCGGCCTACGGAGCCTGGTCCCCCAGCGTGGGTGCGTGGGGCACTGGGAGGGACTGGGATGGACTGGGAGGGACTGGGATGGGTCTGGGGTAAAATGGGGGTCACTGGGATGGCTCTGGGGGGGATTTTGGGGTGTCCTGGGGTGCGTTGGGGATGATGAGAGATCCCCCTGACCCCCATTTCCCCCACAGGCAGCACGATAGACCTGGGTTGTGTTTAAAGGGTGGTTTTGGGGTCCTGGGCTGGTTTGGGGGTCCTGGGCTGTATTTGGGGTCCCCCTGACCCCCATTTCCCCCCACAGGCAGCGGGATGGGGCCGGGTTGTGTTTGGGGCTGGTTTTGGGGTCCTGGGCTGGTTTTGGGGTCCCCCTGACCCCCATTTCCCCCCGCAGGCAGCGGGATGACCCCGGGCGGGGCCGGGTTCTCCCCCAGCGCCGCCTCCGACGCCTCCGGGTTCAGCCCCGGTTACTCCCCAGCCTGGTCACCCACGCCCGGCTCGCCGGGGTCACCCGGCCCCTCCAGCCCCTACATCCCTTCCCCCGGTGAGTACAGCCCCAAAACCACCAAAAACACCCTGAAATAACACCAAAATACCCTAAATAACCCCAAAACACCCTGAAAAAACCCCAAAACACCCTGAAATAACCCCAAAAAACCCTGAAATAACCCCAAATACCCTGAAATAACACCAAAATACCCTGAAAAAAACCCAAAACACCCTGAAATAACCCCAAAACACCCTGAAATAACCCCCAAATACCCTGAAATAACCCCAAAATACCCTGAAAAAACCCCCAAATACCCTAAATAACCCCAAAACACCCTGAAAAAAACCCAAAACACCCTAAAATAACCCCAAAATACCTGTAAGGTACCGTGTAACCTCCAACAACCCCAAAACACACTGAAACACTGCAAACACCCCAAAATACCCTAAAATACCCTTGAAATAACCCAAAATGCCTATAAAATAACCTGTAACCCCTAACAACACCCAAAACACACTGAAACACCCTGAACACCCTAAAATACTCCTAAAATACCACTAAAACACCCATAAAACACCTTGTAACCACTCACAACACCCCAAAACACCTTAAAATACCCCAAACACCTGTAACAGCCCATAACACCCTAAAATATCCCCAAAAAAAACCCGAAACACCCTGTAACCACTAACAACACCCAAAACACACTGGAACACCTCAAACACCCTGTAACACCCTAAAATAACACTAAAACACCCTTAAAACACCCTGTAACCACTAACAACACCCAAAACACACTGAAACACCTCAAACAGGCTGTAACACCCTAAAACACCCCTAAAATAACAGAAAATAACCCAAAACTCTCAGAGAGTACCCTGTAGCTTGTGACAATACCCTGAACACCCTGTAACACCCTAAAACACCCTAAAATAGCCTCAAATAATCCAAAACACCCTGTAACCTGTAACAACACCCCAAAACAGCCCCACAACACCCGAACAGCACCTCAAAGAGACCCCCCCAACACCACGAACAGCCCCACAACACCCGAACAACACCTCAAAGGCACTCACAATATCCCAACACCACGAACAGCCCCACAACACCCGAACAACACCTCAAAGGGCCTCACAACCCTCTCCAACACCCCAACCCCCCCTCCCAACACCCTCCTGACCCCCATGTCCCCTCTCCGCAGGTGGGGCCATGTCCCCCAGCTACAGCCCGACGTCCCCCGCCTACGAGCCGCGGTCGCCGGGGGGCTACACCCCACAGAGCCCCAGCTACAGCCCCACCTCCCCCAGTTACAGCCCGACCTCGCCCAGCTACAGCCCCACCTCGCCCAACTACAGCCCCACCTCGCCCAGCTACAGCCCCACCTCTCCCAGTTACAGCCCGACCTCGCCCAGTTACAGCCCCACCTCGCCCAGCTACAGCCCCACGTCCCCGAGCTACAGCCCCACCTCGCCCAGTTACAGCCCCACCTCGCCCAGCTACAGCCCGACCTCGCCCAGCTACAGCCCGACGTCCCCCAGCTACAGCCCCACTTCTCCCAGCTACAGCCCCACCTCGCCGAGCTACAGCCCCACCTCCCCCAGTTACAGCCCCACTTCCCCCAGTTACAGCCCCACCTCTCCCAGCTACAGCCCGACCTCGCCCAGCTACAGCCCCACCTCGCCCAACTACAGCCCCACCAGCCCCAACTACACCCCGACCTCGCCCAGTTACAGCCCCACCTCCCCCAGTTACAGCCCCACCAGCCCCAACTACACCCCGACCTCTCCCAACTACAGCCCCACCTCTCCCAGCTACAGCCCCACTTCCCCCAGTTACAGCCCCACCTCCCCCAGTTACAGCCCGTCCAGCCCCCGCTACACCCCGCAGTCGCCCACCTACACCCCCAGCAGCCCCAGCTACAGCCCCAGCAGCCCCAGCTACAGCCCCACGTCCCCCAAGTACACCCCGACCAGCCCCAGCTACAGCCCCAGCTCCCCCGAGTACACCCCGACCTCGCCCAAGTACAGCCCCACCTCCCCAAGTACAGCCCCACGTCCCCCAAGTACAGCCCCACCTCGCCCACCTACAGCCCCACCACGCCCAAGTACAGCCCCACCTCGCCCACCTACAGCCCCACCTCGCCCGTCTACACCCCGACGTCGCCCAAGTACAGCCCCACCTCGCCCACCTACAGCCCCACGTCGCCCAAGTACAGCCCAACGTCGCCCACCTACAGCCCCACCTCGCCCAAGGGCTCCACGTACAGCCCCACGTCCCCCGGCTACAGCCCCACGTCCCCCACCTACAGCCTCACCAGCCCGGCCATCAGCCCCGACGACAGCGACGACGACAACTGAGGGCTCCGCCTGTGGGGACGGGGGTGGGACCCCCCAAAAAACACCCCCAGGCCATGGGGGTGACCCCCATATCCATGTGGGGATGGAGGTGTCACCCCCACCCCAAAAAAAAACCCCACATGGATACGGGGTCGGGGTTATCGTCACCCCCAAACCCCTCAGGCCATGGGGGTGACCCCAAAATTGATTTGGGGACGGGGTTGTTGTCACCCCCAAAACCCCACATGGATACGGGGACGGGGTTGTCACCTCCTGAACCCCCGAATTCTGATGGGGTCGGGGTTGTTGTCACCCCCAAACCCCACAGGCCGTGGGGGTGACCCCAAAACTTCCACAGGAACGGCGGCGTCACCCCCTCAGAGCCCCCCACTGAAATGGGGCTGGGGGCGTCACCCCCAAAAGCCAAAAACCCAGGACAGGTCATGGGGGTGACACCCGAATTTCCATGGGAACGGGGGTTGTCACCCCAAAAACCCCAATTCCCAGTGGTGACGGGGTTGTCACCCCCAAATGGAAATGGGGCTGGGGTTGTCACCCCCAACCCCCAGTGGGGACAGGGCTGTTGTCACCCCCCAGGTCCCCACAGACTGCTGGGGTCACCCTGAAATTGGGGTGACACCAAAGGATGGTGGTGGTGGTGGTGAAATTTGGGGTCACCCCTGAAGTTGGAGGCACCCTCAAGTTTATGGGGGAAGCCCTGAATTGAACTTTTGGGGAACCCCCCCAAAGTTCAGAGGGGGCAACCCCAAAACTGGGGGGGGGTTGAGGGGGAATCCCTGAACTGGGGTGAAATCCCTAAATTGGGGTGAAACCCGAAAATTGAGGAGTTCATCCCTAAATTGGGGTGAAACCCTGAAATTGGGGGGTTGATCCCCAAGCCTTGAATTTGGGGTGACCCCCAAGTTGAGGGTGACCCCTCCCCCCTCCCCCAGTTTAGAGGTCACCCCCCCCCCCCCAGTTGGGGTGGGGGAGGGGCGGGCGTGGGAGCCCCTCCCCGATTTTGGGGGGTCCGGTGGGGGGGGGGGGTGGGGTTGTAATTTATGGGGTTCGTTAATGAGGGGGGGAGGGGGGGTGGGGGAGGGGGGGCTCATTGGTGGCGGTTTTGGGGGTTCAGGGGGGAGGGGGCGTCCTTTGCCCCTCCCCCACCCCCCTTTATTTTGCTGTTTTCACTTTTGGGGTTGTTGGGGGGGGGGAGGAATTTTGGGGAATTTCTGATTTTGGAGGGAAGTTAATAAAAGTTTTACTGATTTTCATCTGTGACTGTTTTGGGGGGAGGGGGGACACCCCAAAACTCCTCATTTGGGGACACCTGGGCACACCTGGACACCTGTGGGTGGCCCTGAGGAACTTGAGGGGGATGTGGAGGAACATCAAGGTGGGACGGCTGGGTCATGGAGGAGCATCATGGTGGCCATGGTTGGGTCGTGATGGCCATGATTGAGTCATGGTGATGATGGTTAGGTCATGGTCACCATGGTTGAGTCATGGAAGCCACAGTTGGGTCATGGTGGCCAAGGTTGGGTCTTAGTGGCCATGGTTGGGTCATGGTGGCCATTATCGGGTCATGGTGGCCATGGTTGGGTCGTGGTGGCCATGGTTGGGTTGTGGCAGCCATGGTTGGGTTATGGCAGCCATGGTTGGGTGGTGGTGGCCATGGTTGGGTTGTGGTGGCCAAGATTGGGTCATGGTGGCCATGGTTGAGTGGTGATGGCTGTTATGGGGTCATGGTGGCCATGGTTGGGTGGTGGTGGCCATGGTTGGGTCATGGTGGCCATGGCTGGGTGGTGGTGGCCAAGAGTGGGTCATGGTCACCATGGTTGGGTCATGGCGGCCATGGTTGGGTTGTGGCAGCCATGGTTGGGTGGTGGTGGCCATGGTTGGGTCATGGTGGCCATGGCTGGGTGGTGGTGGCCATGATTGAGTCATGGCAGCCATGGTTGAGTCATGGTGGCCAAGAGTGGGTCATGGTCACCATGGTTGGGTCATGGCGGCCACAGGTCACCCCTTGGTTGCTCCCCACCAACTCCAGGACCCTCTTTTGGGACTCCCCCAAACCCTCAGGTGCCATTTTGGGGTGCCCTGTGTCCCTCTGATCCCCTGGGTCACATTTTGGGGTCCCCCAGACCCCCCCAAACCCTCAGGTACCATTTTGGGGTGTCCCAGGTCCCTCTGGACCGTTTTGGGGCCGTTTTTGGGGTCGCATTTCGGGGTCCCCAAATCGCAGGCGTCCCTTTTTGGCGGGAAAAGCGGAAGCCCCGCCTACAGAGGGAGGAGCCAATCCAAATCGCGCCTCATTCCATATATGGAGCTGGAGGCGTGGCCTAAAGAGCGTGCCGCTAGGGGGCGTGGCCAGCGAGGGGCGTGGCCTCTCGCTGTCATGGCGGCGCCCATGGTGGACGGTGCGCGTTGAGGGGGGGGGGGGGCGGGAGAATTTGGGGTTTTTTTGGGGGATTTTTGGGGGGATTTTGGGTTTTTTGAGGGGAAGTTGGGGATGGGGCGGGGCTCTGACCTCTCCCCTCCCCCCCCGCAGCCTCTCAGGGGGTCCCCGAACCCCCCGGGACCCCTCAGGACGCGGCCCCGCCGGAGCCCGAGGAGGAGGAGCTCGAGTGAGTTTGGGGGGGATTTTTTGGGGGTCCCTGAGGGGTTTTGGGGGTCCCTGACCCCCCCAATTCCGGCTCTTCCCAGTTTCCCGCAGTACGAACTGGGCCGCCCCCCCCGCCCGGTTTGGGGGGCGCGGGAGGAATTCGCGAAGCGCCCCGAGAATTACCTGCGAGGCTGCAAATGGTGAGAGACCCCAAAATCCCCCCCAAAATCACCCGGAAACCTCCCCAAATCACCTCAGAAATCAGCCCAACAGTCACCCCGAACCCCCCGCCGAAAATCAGCCCAACACCCCCCCAAAAACCTCCCTAAATCACACCAAAAACCACCCCAAAAACCTCCCTAAACCACCCCAAAAACGCTCCAAAATCACCTCAGAACCTCCCTAAAAATCACCGCAAACCCCCGCCAAAAATCACCCCAAAAATCACCCCAAAAAACCTCCCTATATCACACCAAAGCCCCCCCAAAAATCACCCCAAAACCTCCCCCAAAACATCCCTAAATCACCCCAAAACTTCCCCAAAAATCACCCCAAAATCCCCGGGGGAGGGTTGGGGTCCCCTGGGGGGTTGAAATGGGGGGGTCCCCAACACCTGGGGTTTGTTTTGGGGTTCATTGGGGGATCCCCAATACCTGAGGGGTCATTTTGGGGTCCATGAGGTGACAATGGGGGGGTCCCCATACCCGGGGCTATTTTGGGGTGACAATGGGGGGGTCCCCACACCCGGGGCTATTTTGGGGTGACAATGGGAGGGTCCCCACACCCGGGGCTATTTTGGGGTGACATTTGGGGGTCCCCATACCCGGGGCTATTTTGGGGTGACAATGGGGGGGTCCCCATACCCGGGGCTATTTTGGGGTGACATTTGGGGGGGTCCCCATACCCGGGGCTATTTTGGGGTGACAATGGGGGGGTTCCCATACCCGGGGCTATTTTGGGGTGACATTTGGGGGTCCCCATACCCGGGGCTATTTTGGGGTGACAATGGGAGGGTCCCCACACCCGGGGCTATTTTGGGGTGACAATGGGGGGGTCCCCACACCCGGGGCTATTTTGGGGTGACAATGGGAGGGTTCCCACACCCGGGGCTATTTTGGGGTGACATTTGGGGGTCCCCCCAGGGCCCCCGACGGCTCCTGCGTCCTCACCTGCAGCAACGACAACGCCCTGAGGATCTTCGACCTCCCCCTCCCCCCGGGACCCCCCCCGGGGGCGCCCCTCCCCCAGCTGGTGGGTGGGGGAGGGGCTGGGGGGATTTGGGGGGGGTGGGGGGGTCACTTTGGGGGAGTTTGGGGTCACTTTAGGGGGGTTTGGGGTCACTTTAGGGGGGTTTGGGGTAATTTTTGGGGTCTGGGGGTCACTGAGGAGAGTTTGGGGTCACTTTGGGGGGGTTTGGGGTCATTTTGGGGAGGTTTGGGGTCATTTTGGGGGGTCCTGGGGGGGATTTTGGGGGGCTGGGGGGTCACTGGGGGGGTCATTGTGGATCTCCAGGGGTCACTCAGTGGTCACAGGGGTCACTCAGGGGTCACTCAGGGGTCACTCTGGGGTCACTCAGGGTCACTGGGGTCACTCGGGTCACTCTGGTCACTCTTGGTCACTCTGGTCACTGGTGGCAGCTCCCGGCCGTGCAGGTGGCCGAAGGTGACACCATCTACGACTTCACCTGGTACCCCCTGATGGACTCCAACGACCCCCCCAGCTGCCTGTGAGCACTGGGAGAGACTGGGACATACTGGGAATGGACTGGGAGGGACTGGAATGGACTGGGAATGGACTGGGAGGGACTGCGAGATACTGGGAATGGACTGGGAGGGACTGGGATATACTGGGAATGGACTGGGAGGGACTGGGACATACTGGGAATGGACTGGGAGGGACTGGGAATGGACTGGGGGGGAACTGGGAATGGACTGGGAGGGACTGGGAGAGACTGGGAACAGACTGGGAGGGAACGGGGATATACTGGGAATGGACTGGGAGGGACTGGGATGGACTGGGAGGGACTGGGATATACTGGGAATGGACTGGGAGAGACTGGGATGGAACTGGGAATGGACTGGGATATACTGGGAACGGACTGGGAGCACTGGGAGGGAACTGGGAAGGCGCTGGTTGTTACTGGGATGAACTGGGGGTGGTGTACTGGGAGCAGGGGCGGCTCCTGGGAGGTCGTTACTGGTCCAGACTGGTCTGTGCTGGTTTATACTGGTCCGTACTGGTTTGTACTGGTCTGTGCTGGTTTATACCACTCCATACGGGTCCATACCAGTTTATACTGGTCCATACCGGTCCGTACTGGTCTGTACTGGTGTATACTGGTTCGTACTGGTCCATACTGGTCCGTACAAGCGTGTACCGGTCCATGCCAGTCCATACTGGTTTATACTGGTCTGTACTGGGCAGGGTGGCCGCCAGCAGCCGGGACAGCCCCGTGCACCTCTGGGACGCCTTCGATGGGAGCCTGAGGGGCTCATTCCGTGCCCACAACCACCTGGTGGGCACTGGGATCAAACTGGGAGGGACTGGGATCAAACTGGGAGGGAACTGGGAGGGGACTGGGTTTGGGGACCCCTGGGATGTCCCTGGGTGGATTTTGGGGTCCCGGATAAGCTTTTGGGGACCCCTGACCCCTTTAATGGGAGGAGTTTTGGGGTTTGGGGACCCCCCAGAGCTGTCCCGTGTGGTTTTGGGGTCTCCCCATTCCATGTAGGGTTTTTGGGATCCCCCATCTGTCCCAGGTGGGTTTTGGGGTCTCCCCGTTCCCTGTAGGGTTTTGGGTCCCCCCCCATCTGTCCCAGGAGGGTTTTGGGTCCCCCCATCTGTCCCAGGTGGGTTTTGGGGTCTCCCCATTCCCTGTAGGGTTTTGGGATCCCCCATCTCTCCCAGGAGGGTTTTGGGTCCCCCCCATCTCTCCCAGGTGGGTTTTGGGGTGTCCCCGTTCCCTGTAGGGTTTTTGGGGCCCCCCATCTCTCCCAGGTGGGTTTTGGGTCCCCTCAATCTGTCCCAGGAGGGTTTTGGGGTGTCCCCGTTCCCTGTAGGGTTTTTGGGGTCCCCCCCCCATCCCGGGTGGTTTTGGGGCGCCCTCAGGGACCCCGTGGTGTCCCCAGGACGAGCCCGTGGCCCCCCACTCCTTGGCCTTCGCCCCCGATGGCTCCCGGCTCCTGGGCGGCTTCGACGGCGCCGTCCGAGAGTTCCCGACCGAGTGCCCGGGCCGGGGCGGCCTCCAGAGGAGCCTGAGCCGTGAGGGGCGGGGCTTAAGGGGGGCGGGGCTTAAAGGGGGCGGGGCTTAATGGGGTGGGGTCTGGGCGTGGGGTAAGGGGAGGTTCCCAGCCGGTATTCGGGGGTTAAAAGGGGTGGGGTGAGGCCAAAGGGGGCGTGGTCTAAAGGGGTGTGGTCAATGGGAGGGGCGGGGGTGGTGCAGGGGCAATTCCCACCCTGTATTGGGGGTTAAAATGGGAAAGTCAGGGGTTAAAAAGGGTGGGGTGTGGTCAAAATGGGCGTGGCCTAAAGGAAAAGAGGCGTGGCCTAAAGGGTGGGGTCTGGGAGTGGGTGGGGCCCTGGGGTGGGGCTTAACAGGGAGTGTCTGGCAAAATGTAAATGAGTGGAACATAAGGGGGCGTGGCTTTGACGGGCGTGGTCCCAAGGAGGGGAGAGTTTGGGTGGGTGGAGTCCAAGGGGGTGTGGCCTCACTGAAGGGGGCGTGGCCTAACCTTTGTCTCCACCCCCTCCCAGAGGGCGGGCATGGCCAGCGAGGCCTGATTGGCTGCCTGGCCTTCAGCCCCAGCCAATCGCTGTTCGCCTGCGGCTCCTATGGGCGGAGCCTGGGGCTGTACCCGCTAGAAGGGGGCGGGGCCGTGGCGCTCTGGCCCCGCCTCCCGGCCGCGCCCACTCACCTGCGCTTCAGCCCCTGTGGGACTCACCTGTACGCGGGCGGGAGGAAGGTGGGCGTGGCCAAATGTGGGCGTGGCTTTTGGGTGGGGCATGGGGTGGGTGGGGGCTGTGGGTTGTTATGAGGGTGTGGCCTCGTGGTGGGCGGGGCTTTATGAATGCGGGTGTGGCCTCAGTGCGTGTTTTTGGGGGCGTGGTTTAGGCTCTGATTGACATCTCCCAGTGTAGTGGGTGGAGCTTTGTGGGCGTGGCTTATGGGATGGGAGGTGGTTTTCTCATTGGGGGCGTGGCTTCATGCCTGATGGGCGTGTCCCGGCCTGGCCCCGCCCCCAGGACCGCCACATCCTCTGCTGGGACCTTCGTGTCCCCGAGCGTCCCCTCCTGGCGCTGCCGCGGCGCGTGGCCACCAACCAGCGCGTGACCTTTGACCTCGACCCGTGAGTGACCCCCCCCGAAAATTGGGGCACTCCTGGGGACACCTGGGGCAACTTCTGGGGACACCTGGGGCACCTTTTGGGGGGGATTTTTGGGGCTCTTGGACACCTGGACCTTCTCCTTGAGGACGTTTAGGGTGGGTCCAGCACCCCTGAATCAGATTTTGGGTGGGGGCCCGAGGGGATTTTTGGACCCCCCCCTCCCCATTTCCTGGGAGTTTTTAAGGGCGGGGGTCTCAGGGGGTTTTTAGGGTTGGGGGTCTCAGGGGGTTTTTAGGGTGGGGGTCTCAGGGGGTTTTTAGGGTTGGGGTCTCAGGGGGTTATTAAGGGTGGGGGTCTCAGAGGGTTTTTAGGGTTGGGGTCTCAGGGGGTTATTAAGGGTGGGGGTCTCAGGGGGTTTTTAGGGTTGGGAGTCTCTGGGGGTTTTTAGGGTTGGGGTCTCTGGGGGTTATTAAGGGTGGGGGTCTCAGGGGGTTTTTAGGGTTGGGAGTCTCTGGGGGTTTTTAGGGTTGGGGGTCTCTGGGGGTTATTAAGGGTGGGGGTCTCTGGGGGTTTTTAGGGTTGGGGTCTCTGGGGGTTTTTAGGGTTGGGGTCTCTGGGGGTTTTTAAGGGTGGGGGTCTCAAGGGGTTTTTAGGGCGGGGGTCTCTAGGGGTTTTTAGGGCAGGGGTCTCAGGGGGTTTTTAGGGTTGGGGTCTCAGGGGGTTTTTAGGGCGGGGGTCTCTGGGGGTTTTAGGGCGGGGGTCTCAGGGGGTTTTTAGGGTTGGGGTCTCCCATTGTCCCCGGTGCCCCCCAGGTCGGGGCGGTTCCTGGTCGGGGGTGACACCGACGGCTTTGTCACCGTCTGGGACACGCTGGCCCCGCCCAGCCCGGGGGACCCCCCCGAGCTGCCCCCCCTGCTCCGCTTCCGCGCCCTCCGCGACTGCGTCAACGGCACCAGGTAACCCCAAAAAACGGGGATTCCCCCCCAAAAATACAACACCTGGGGATTCCCCCCCAAAAAAACAACACCTGGGGATTCCCCCATAAAAACATTGGGGACCCCTCCCCAAAAATCGTTGGGACCCACCCTAATAAAATTTGGGGATCCCTCCAAAAAGTACCTTGGATCACCTCCCAAACGCCCAAATTACCGTCCCAAATCTCCGAAAATTTCCACCCCAAACTCTCCCAAAATTTCCACCCCAAACTCTCTCAATTCCTACCCCAAACTTTCACCCCAAGTCCCCCAGTTTCCACCCCAAATGCCTCAAATTTCTTCCTCAAACTCACCCAAATTTCCACCCCAATCTCACCCCAATTCCTACCCCAAACTTCCACCCCAAATTCCCCAAATTTTCACCCAAATCCCCCAAATTTCCACATCAAAACTCCCCCAATTTCTACCCCCACCTTGCACCGAAAGTCCCCCAATTTCCACCCCAAACTCCCCCAATTTTCACACCAAACTCCCTCAAATTTCCACCCCGAACCCCCCAAATTTCCTCCTCAAACTCCCCCACATTCCCACCCTAAACCTCCCCAAGTTTCCACACCAAATTTCTACCCGAAACTCCCCCAAATTTCCACCCCAAACCTCCCCAAGTTTCCACCCTAAGTCCCCCAAATTTCCACCCCAAATCTCCCCCAAATCCCCCCAATTTCCACCCCAAACTCCCCAATTTTCACCGAAATCCCCCAAATTTCCCCGTTTCCCCATTCCCAGCCTGCACCCCGCGCTGCCGCTCCTGGCCACGGCCTCGGGCCAGCGCCTGTTCCCGGCGCCGTGGGACAGCGACGGTGACAGCGAGGGGACACAGGAGGGGCCGGCCCCGGGAGGGGACATCCGGCTGCAGCTCTGGTGGTGGGGACACGAGGACACCCCCGGGGACACCCCCGGGGACAGCGGGACCGGCCAGTGTCACCTCAGCGGGACCGGCCAGTGTCACCTCAGCGGGGACACCGATTGTCACATCCCCGGGGACACCGATTGCCACACCCCTGGGGACAGCGGGACCGGCCATTGTCACCTCAGTGGGGACACCGATTGTCACATCCCTGGGGACACTGGGACTGCAGATTGTCACATCCCTGGGGACACCAGAACTGGTGATTGTCACCTCCCTGGGGACACTGGGACTGCAGATTGTCACCTCCCCGGGAACACCGATTGTCACCTCCCTGGGGACACTGGGACTGGCTGTTGTCACTTCTCTGAGGACATTGGGACTGGAGATTGTCACCTCCCTGGGGGACACTGAGTGTCACCTCCCTGGGGACAGTGGCTGTCACCTTTGAGGACCAGAACTGTCACCCCTGGGGATCCTGGAGGGTCACAGCCCCCTTGGGGACCCCGAATGTCACCCAGTGTCACCCTTGGGGACCCCAGATGTCCCCCCCAGGCCTCGGTTGTACTAAAGCCGTTGTGACTGTTGCCCTCTGTCACCCCCCGTGGGCTGTCACAGGTGGGGGCGTGGCCAGACCTGCCCCACCCCACACCCCAACACCCCCCACGGGTGCCCCAAAATCGTCCCCAGCCCCTCCGTGGTCCCCACCCTGCAATTCCGGCGTTGCCCCTTTAAGAGCCCCCCCCCACACACAAACAAAGGGGCGGGGCCTGTTCCTAAGCAGCTTTATCATCACCATGGCAACGGTGGGGGTTGTGATGTCGCCATGGAAATCTGTGTGGCGCTGCTGGCCACGCCCCCGCCCTGAGGCCACGCCCAACCACGTGGCCACACCCACAGAGGTCTGACTCTGTGGGTGTGGCCACGTTAACTTTTGGTCACGCCCCTTCCAAAAGACCACGCCCCATTTTAAGTGCCCGTCCATGCTAATTGCGCTAAGCCACGCCCCCTAAATACACACCCTGACCCCAATCCACGCCTTTTAAATATTAAAACCACGCCCACCTTTTCATGCCCCGCCCCATGTCTCCCAAACAACGAGCACGCCCATCCGTGACCACGCCCCTTTATCAGCCCCACCCACCCCCTTCACTACGCAGCCACGCCCACCCACGAGGCCCCTCCCCCGCTCCAAACCACGCCTTTCACTCCGAAAAGCCACGCCCCCATTTGAGGCCACGCCCCTCAGGAAAAGCCCCGCCCCTCCTCCTCCGGCGCGGTCGCAGCCGGGGCGGCCCCGCGGGGACCCGGGTTCGAGTCCGGGCCGGGCCGGGGGCGGCACCGGGGGGGTCCCGGCGGGGGTGGCGGGGCCGGGCCGGGGGCGGCGGCCCCGCGGGGGCGGGGGGCGATGGCGGGGCCGGCGGCGGCGCTGCTCGTGGCCGTGCTGGGCGCGGGGGCCGCGGGGCTCAGCCTGGAGCCGGTGGTCTGGCACACCGGGAACCGGCGGTGAGAGCGGGGGCAACGGGGGCGGGGGCAACGGGGGGGGGACGGGGGTTGGGGGGCTCCGGGGGGATTGGGGGTATTGGGGGGTCCGAGGGCATTGAGGGGACTGGGGGGCACCGGGGGGATTGACGGGATTGGGGGGGTCCGGGGACAATTGGGAGGTCCGGGGGGAATTGAGGGGTTTGGGGGGTCCAGGGGGATTGGGGGGATTGAGTGGTCTGGGGGGGTCTTTAGGATATTGGTGGGGGGTCTTGAGGGGATTTGGGGGTCCGAGGGGCTGGGGGGCACCAGGGGGGTCTTGGGGTACCGGGGCTCTGAGGGGATTTGGGGGCTCTGAGGGGATTGGAGGGGTCTGGGGGCTTTTGGGGTCTGAGGGCTTGGGGGGGGTCTTGAGGAACCTGGGGGCCTGTGGGGGTTGGGGCATTTGGGGGGTCTGGGGGTGTCGTGAGGGATTTGGGGGCGTCAAGGGGGGGATCAGGGGAGGCTGGGGGGGGGGAGGGGCTTGAGGGGTCTTGGGGACCTGAAAATGTCGGGAGGGAAAGGGGGGGAGGGGCTCCCAGGGGTCTGGGAGGGGGAGGGGGGGGTTGGGGGTCTCCTCACCTGCTCCAGGTGACCCCAAGAGATGGGGATGGGGACATGGGGGGTGACACCATGTGGGTGACACCGGGGGCGGGACACAACGGGCTGTGGGTGACATCGTCTGTGTGACACCGTGAGTGACACCGTGACCGTGTGACACTGTGACTGTGTGACACCGTGACTGTGTGACACCGTGAGTGACACCGTGAGTGACACCGTGAGTGACACCTGGCGCTGTGACTGTGACACCATGAGTGACACCGTGACTGTGTGACACTGTGACTGTGTGACACCGTGACTGTGTGACACCGTGAGTGACACCGTGAGTGACACCGTGAGTGACACCTGGCGCTGTGACTGTGACACCGTGAGTGACACCGTGACTGTGTGACACCGTGACTGTGTGACACTGTGAGTGACACCGTGACTGTGTGACACCGTGAGTGACACCGTGAGTGACACTGTGACACCTGGCGCTGTGGCTGTGTGTGACACTGTGACTGGGTGACACCAAGTGTGACAACTTGAGCGTGACAGTGTGAGTGACACTGTGACACCGTGGCTGTCACCGTGACCACGTGTGTGACACGGTGCGACGAGGACACCGCGTGCCAGCGCAGGTGTCGCCACATCTGTCGCACTGAGCAGGTGTGACACCAGCACAGGGGGGTGACACCATCACAGGGGGGTGACACCGGGTGCCACTCCATGTGTGTGACACAGTGACATGGTGACAGCCACACAGTGACGGTGATGCAGTGACAGTGACACAGTGACAGCCACACGGTGACGGTGACACGGTGACGGTGACACGGTGACGGTGACACGGTGACAGTGACGGTGACAGCCCCAGCCCCCCCTCGGGTCCCCCCCTCGGGTGCCCCCGGCCCCGGGTCCCCCCTGCTGTGTCCCCTCCCCCCCCAGGCCCCCCACGGAGCGGGTGGGGGAGGGGCAGCGGCGCCGTTGCCATGGTGACAACAATGGCTGCCCAACCCCCCCCCCCCAGCGCTGCAGGGGCGCCTGACGGGGCTGTCACTGTCCCCATGCCCAGGGTGTCACCGTGTCCCCACACCTGACTGGGCTGTCACCGTGTCCCCATGCCCAGGGTGTCACCGTGTCCCCATGCCCAGGGTGTCACTGTGTCCCCATGCCTGGTGTTGTCACCCTCCTGTGGTGTCACACGGTGTCACCCTGATGGTGTCACCATCACGGTGGCAGTGTCACACTTGTCACTGTGTCACCCCCACGGTGTCACTGTCACGGTGGCAGTGTCACGCCTGTCACTGTGTCACACACGCAGTGTCTCGTCTGGTGTCACCTCCGCTGTGTCACCCTGACCGTGATGGTGTCGCACGCAAGTGTCACACGCACGGAATGTCACACACACAGTGTCACACAGAGTGTCACGGTGTCACACACACACCCAGTGTCACACACACAGTGTCACACAGAGTGTCACGGTGTCACACACACACCCAGTGTCACACGTTGTCCCCATGTCCCCCCAGGTTCCAGGATGCCAGCGGTTACATGCTGTACCCTCAGTGTCACACACACAGTGTCACACACACACAGTGTCACACACACACAGTGTCACAGTGTCACACCCAGTGTCACATTGTCCCCAGGTTCCTGGACGCCGGCGGTTACGTGCTGTACCCTCAGTGTCACACACACAGTGTCACAGTGTCACACACACACAGTGTCACAGTGTCACACAGTGTCACACACAGGATGTCACACACACACAGTGTCACAGTGTCACAGTGTCACACGCAGTGTCACATTGTCCCCAGGTTCCTGGACGCCGGCGGTTACGTGCTGTACCCTCAGTGTCACACACACACAGTGTCACAGTGTCACACACACACAGTGTCATAGTGTCACACACGTCACACGCAGTGTCACATTGTCCCCAGGTTCCTGGACGCCGGCGGTTACGTGCTGTACCCTCAGTGTCACACACACACAGTGTCACAGTGTCACACACACACAGTGTCATAGTGTCACACACAGGATGTCACACACACACAGTGTCACAGTGTCACGGTGTCACACCCAGTGTCACATTGTCCCCAGGTTCCTGGACGCCGGCGGTTACGTTCTGTACCCTCAGTGTCACACACACAGTGTCACAGTGTCACACACACAGTGTCATAGTGTCGCACACAGTGTCACACACAGGATGTCACACACACACACAGTGTCACAGTGTCACACCCAGTGTCACATTGTCCCCAGGTTCCTGGACGCCGGCGGTTACGTGCTGTACCCTCAGTGTCACACACACACAGTGTCACACGCAGTGTCACATTGTCCCCAGGTTCCTGGACGCCGGCGGTTACGTGCTGTACCCTCAGATCGGCGACCGCCTGGACCTGGTGTGCCCGGGGGGGGCGGGGTACGAGTACTACAAGCTGTACCTGGTGGGGGGGGCGCAGGCGCGGCGCTGCCAGGTGCAGGCCCCGCCCCCCGGCCCCGCCCCCACGCTGCTGCTCACCTGCGACCGCCCCCAGCGCGACGTTCGCTTCACCATCAAATTCCAGGAGTTCAGCCCCAACCTCTGGGGACATGAGTTCCGCCGGCAGCACGACTATTACATCATCAGTGAGCCGTGACGTCATCAGCGGGGGCGGGGCGGGGGGGACGATGGCGTTGTGGGAGGGTGATGTCATCGCTGGGGGGTGATGTCATCGCTGGGGGGGTGATGTCATTGGGGAAGGCGTGGAGGGGTTGGGTTGTATTCAGGGTGTGCTGGTGATGTCATCAGGGTGATGATGTCATAGCGAGGGGTGGTGATGTCATCGGGGAGGGGGTGATGTCATAGCAAGGGGTGGTGATGTCATCGGGGAGGTGGTGATGTCATTGGGGAACGGGTGGAGGGGAGGGGGTGTGGAGTTGTGTTTGGGAGGGGCTTTGGGGAGGGTTTTGGGGCTCGTTCGCCCTCTGGGAGGTGCTGGTGATGTCATCAGGGTGTGATGTCATCAGGGTGTGATGTCATTGGTCTGTGATGTCATCGGAGGGGACTAGCATCGATGGCGTGACACCGTGGGGGGGAGCTGACAGCATTAGGGCAGGGATGATGTCACGATGATGTCATCACTATCCCTGTGATGTCATCAACGCGCAATGCTGTGACATCACTGGGGGCGATGACGTCACAGGACGCGACATCCCCAGAACGGGTGATGACATCAGGGGGAGACGGGGAGTGACCAGGCTCTGACATCATTGGGGGGGAGGGGTTTATGACGAGTGGCATGACGTCACAGATGACGTCACAGTGGGCCTCCACCATCCTTTGCAGCCACGTCTGACGGGACCCCCGAGGGGCTGGAGAACCGGCAGGGCGGGGCCTGCCTGACGCGGGCCATGCGCGTCACCCTGCGCGTGGGGCAGCGTGAGTGCCCCGCCCCCACCCCGCCCCGCCCCCGCCCCCGCCCCTCCCCCTCTCACCCTCCCTCCCCTCCCCTCCCCCACAGGCCCCGGGGCGGAGCCGCCGCCGGACCCGGCCGGGACAGGTAAAGGTGCAGAGGGGGAGGGGCTGCAGGGGGAGGGGCTTTACCCACCTGAAGCCCCGCCCCTGACTCCTCCCCCTTTCCCCCAGGTTCAGCCAATCAGACGAGCCCGCCCGGGCCGGGCCCGCCCCCCGCGCGGGAGGGGGCGGTGCTGGGGGCGGCGGGGGGCGGGGCGGCGCTGCTGGCGCTGCTGGGGGGGGCGGGGGGGGCGCTCTGGTGGCGGCGCCGCCCCCGGAGACCCCAAAAAACCCCGCGGGGAGGGGCGGGGCCGGCGAGGCCACGCCCCCACGGACCGGGCCCCGCCCACCCCCTGCGCGAGCTGCCCCTCCCCCCCGCAGCCCCGCCCCCCGCCTATTACAAGGTGTGAGGGGGTGGGGGAGGGGGCGGGAGCCCAAGCTGGGGAGACCCCGCCCACAAAGGTGGAAGGACACGCCCCACCCTGAAGCTCCGCCCCTTTGGGGCATAGAGGAATGAAGGACCCAAAAAGGGAAGAATTTGCCCCAAAATGAACCCCCAGGTGTGGGGAGGTGGGGCTTAATCAGGAGGCGTGGCCTGAATGGGGCGTGGTCACTACAGGGCGTGGTCTAATTTGCATATGGTGCGGCCCAGGGGCGTGGTCACCCAAATATGGGCGTGATTTCACCTGGGGAGGCGGAGCTTGAGCAGCTTTGAGGCGTCACCCCAGGAAATGGGCGGGGCTTGGTGATGCCACCCTCCCATTGGCCACGATTAAGCCCTGCCCACACAAAGGGGTGGGATCATTTAGGCCACACCCCCATGGC
>NW_023416716.1:0-73656 GCF_012460135.2 Molothrus ater | reverse complement strand
CCCCCGCCCTCCGCCGACCCCCCCGGCGGGGTCCCCCCCCCCCGCCTGTTCGATTTCGGGGCCCCCCCCTTGGACGATCAGTTCGAGGAGCCCCCCGAATTTGCCAAAATCTTGCCCGACGGCCTGGCCAACATCATGAAGATGTTGGACGAGTCCATCCGGCAGGAGGAGGATGAGGGGGGGGTCACCCCTCCCCCCCCCGCCCCCTCCCCCACCCCCACCCCCGCCCCCTCCCCCGCCCGCCCCCCCCCCTCCTGGCCCGCCCCAAAGCCCCCCCTTTCGGTGCCCCCCCCCCGGGCCACGGCGACCCCCCGGACCCTCCCCGCCTTTACCCGTTCGGCAAACGGGACGACCCCAAAACCTCCCCTTTTTACCCCAAACCTCCTCCCTCCGAAAAACCCTCGGGAGCGGGGAACAGCAGCGGCAGCGGCGGCGGCGGCACCCCCAAACCCACCCCCCCTTCCCCACGGCCCCCCACGCCCCCTCCCCAAATCGCTACCTCAGCCCCGGGCTGGGGCCCCCCCCGCGCTGGCCGTGCCCCCCCCGGGCCGCAGCGAGTCGGAGGCGCTGGAGGAGATCAGCAGGGCCTGCGAGACCCTGGCCGAGCAGGCGGGCAGGCCCAGCCCCCCCTCCCCGGACACCCCCCCGAAAACGGGGCTGGGGGCTGGGAACGGGGCTGGGAGCGGGGCTGGGCGCCGACATCGCCGCCCCCCCTCATCCCGGCACCACCGGGATCTGCGCCGGGGACCCCCCCGGCGCCGGCACCCCCGGAAAGAGGAGCGGGAACAGCAACAGCAACAACAACAACAGCAACAGCAGCAACAGCAACAGCGCGACCGCCCCGTGCTGGCCACGCTGGACCTGCAGAGCCCCGGCGTGCAGGAGAAAGGGGGGGGACCCCTCCTCCCCAGGCTGGAAACAAAAGGGGGGACCCCCCCCCAAAACAACAACACCACCACCGCCACCACCAACACCCCCAACCCCGCTCCCGTCCCCGCGGGACCCCCGCCCGCCCTGGTCAGCTCGGCCGACCTGCTGAAGCTGCGCTCGCTGGGCGAGGGGCCCCCCAAAGAGCTCAAGATCCGCCTGATCAAGGTGGAGAGCGGCGGCGCCGGGGGGCCCGGGGGGATCCCCGGCCTCGCCGGGGGCGGTGGCAGCGGCGGTGACGCTTTGGTGGCCTCGGAGGCGGCGGAGCCGCGGGGGCTGCCCCTGGCCCAGCTGACGATCCGGCACAGCGCGGCCGAGGTGGTGCGGGCCAGCAAGTGAGTCTGGGGGGGGTGGGGGGGTCTGGGGTGGTTTGGGGAGAGGGTTAAGGGGGGGGGGGGTCACGGGGTGGTTTGGGGCTTATCTGGGGAGGAATCGGGGTGGTTTTGGGGTGGTTTGGGGCATTTCTGGGTGTCCCACCGTGGCTGCCCCCTCAGGCAGGCGCGGCTGAAGGGGCCGTTCCGAGGTGGGGATTTGGGTGGTTCTGGGGGGATTTTGGGGTGATTTGGGTGGTTCTGGGGGGATTTGGGTGATTCTGGCGGGGTTTTGGGGATTTGGGTGATTCTGGGGGTATTTTTGGGGTGATTTGGGGCATTCCTGGTGTCCCACTGTCACTCCCCCTCAGGCAGGCGCAGCTCAAGGGGCCGTTCCAAGGTGGGGATTTGGATGATTCTGGGGGGATTTTGGGGTGATTTGGGTGATCCTGGGGGGATTTTTGGGGGGATTTGGGAGGTTCTAGGGGTATTTTTGGGACGATTTGGGGTACCCGGGGTGTCCCCCGCAGGCAGGCGCGGCTCAAGGGGCCCTTCCGCGAGTCCTACCTGTGCCCGGCGCAGTCGGTGAAGCCGCGAATCGACGCCCGGGAGCAGCTGCCCCGCGACAAACTGAACCCGCCCACGCCCAGCATCTACGTGAGTGCTCATTGGCTGCTGCCCGCGGCCCCCCGGCTGCTCATTGGCTGCTGCCCGCAGCCCCCTGGCTGCTGATTGGCTCCCTGGATGGGTTCCCTGGCTGCTGATTGGCTCCCTGGATGGGTTCCCTGGCTGCTGATTGGTTCCCTCAGTGGGTCCCCTGGCTGCTCATTGGCTCCCGGATGGGTCCCCTGGCTGCTCATTGGCTGCTACCCACGCCCCCCTGGCTGCTGATTGGCTCCCTGATTGGGTTCCCTGGCTGCTGATTGGCTCCCTCCATGGGTTTCATGGTTGCTGATTGGCTCCATGGTTGGGTCCCCTGGCTGCTGATTGGCTGCCTCTGAAAGGTCCCAGGGTGTCCTCTCTGCTCATTGGCTGGTGGGAAGGGTGGGTCCTGCTTCCTGATTGGCTCCCTGGCTGGTTTTCTTGATTGCTGATTGGCTCCCTGCTGGGGATCCCAGGGTGTCCCCTCTCCTGATTGGCTGGTGGGCATCCTTGATGCTGATTGGCTCCATGGCTGGATCCCTCCCCTCCTGATTGGTCCATCCAGGCAGCTCTTTGTTGATTGGCTGCCAGAAGGGGACGGATCTGTCAGAGCATCTCTGACTGGCCAGTGGGACAGGAGACGCTCCTGATTGGCCAGTGGGTGGGGGCAGAGTTTCCCTGCTGCTGATTGGCTGCCAGATCGTGGCCTTTCAATCCTGATTGGCTGGCGCACCAAACCATCTCAGTCCTGATTGGCTGGTTGGTTAGGCTACCTAAATCCTCATTGGCTGGAGAACGGTGAACCAGGCCATTTCCATCCTGATTGGCTGATGCCCCAAACCATCTCCATCCTGATTGGCCGCTGACACGGTTGTTGGGGGCATGTGGCATGCTGTGATTGGTCCCTGTATGAGGCTGCTGGGCCCTGATTGGTCCTTGTGTGATGGTGCTGCGCTGTGATTGGTCCTTTTCCCGGGTGCTGGCTGCTGATTGGTCCCTGCCCAAGGGCGGTGGGCTGTGATTGGTCCCTTTGTCGGGTGCCGGTCTCTGATTGGCCGCCGCTGTTCCCGCCCAGCTGGAGAGCAAACGCGACGCCTTCTCCCCGGTGCTGCTGCAGTTCTGCACCGACCCCAAGAACCCCATCACCGTCATCCGGGGCCTGGCAGGGTCCCTGCGCCTCAGTGAGCACCCCAAAAACCCCGAAAACACCCCAAAAATACCCCAAAAACACCCCAAATCCCTTAAATCCCCCAAAACCGCAAAAATACCCCAAAGCCCCTAAAAACCCCAAAAGCACCCCCCCAAAAAACCCCAAAACCCCAAAATACACCCCTGTCCTTGTCCCCATCCCACCCCTGTCCCCTTCCTGACCCCATGACACCCCCCAATCCCCCCGGACACCCCCAAAATGGCCCCAAACCCCCAAAATGACCCAACCCCGGTGTTTTTCTGGCAGACCTGGGTCTGTTCAGCACCAAGACCCTGGTGGGGTCCCCTTGTCCCTGTCCCTGTCCCTGTCCCCATTTAACCCTTTCCATCCCCATAACACCCCCCAATCTCTGTGGTAACCCCCAAAATGACCCAAACCCCCAAAGTGACCCAAACCTGGTGGTTTTCTGTCAGACCTGGGTCTGTTCAGCACCAAGACCCTGCTGGGGTCCCCTTGTCCCTGTCCCTGTCCCTGTCCCTGTCCCTGTGCCCATCCCACCCCTGCCCCCTTCCTGACCCCATGACACCCCCCAATCCCCCAGGACACCCCCAAAATGGCCCCAAACCCCCAAAATGACCCAACCCTGGTGGTTTTCTGTCAGACCTGGGTCTGTTCAGCACCAAGACCCTGGTGGAGGCCAGCGGCGAGCACGCGGTCGAGGTGCGCACGCAGGTGCAGCAACCGTCGGACCAGAACTGGGACCTGTCGGGGACGCGCCAGGTGTGGCCCTGCGAGAGCAGCCGCTCGCACACCACCATCGCCAAGTACGCCCAGTACCAGGCCTCCTCCTTCCAGGAGTCCCTGCAGGTGAGGGACAGGGACAGGGGACACAGGACATGGGGACACACCCCGGGGACAGGGGACACACCTTGGGGACAGGGGACACAGCAGAGACCCCACACCAGCATCTCCCAGTATGCCCAGTACCAGGTGTGCTCCTTCCAGGAGTCCCTGCAGGTGAGGGACGGGGACATGGACATGGTGGGGACATGGGGACACACCCCGGGGACAGGGGACACACCTTGGGGACAGGGGACACAGCAGAGACCCCACACCACCATGTCCCAGTACGCCCAGTACCAGGCCTCCTCCTTCCAGGAGTCCCTGCAGGTGAGGGACAGGGACATGGACATGGGGACACACAGGGACACAGCTCAGGGACAGGGGACACAGCAGGGACCCCACACCACCATCGCCAAGTACGCCCAGTACCAGGCGTGCTCCTTCCAGGAGTCCCTGCAGGTGAGGGATGGGAACGTGGGGACATGGTGGGGACATGGGGACACACAGGGGACACACCCCGGGGACAGGGGACACAGCAGGGACCCCACACCACCATGTCCCAGTACGCCCAGTACCAGGTGTCCTCCTTCCAGGAGTCCCTGCAGGTGAGGGATGGGGACAGGGGGACATGGTGGGGACATGGGGACACACAGGGGACACACCCCGGGGACAGGGGACACACCTTGGGGACAGGGGACGCAGCAGGGACCCCACACCACCATCGCCAAGTACGCCCAGTACCAGGTGTGCTCCTTCCAGGAGTCCCTGCAGGTGACAGGGAGGGGACACAGGGACAGGGACACAGGGACAGGGGACACGGTGGTGACAGCACAGGGGACAGAGGGCTCAGGGGCACATGGGGGTTCCAGGGGACTCGTGTCCTCCAAATGTCCCCAAGTGTCCCCTGGTGTCCCTTGGTGTCCTGGAGCCCCCAAAATGTCCCCAAGTGTCCTCTGGGATGCCTGGCTGTCTCTGGAATGTCCCCAAGTGTCCTGAGGTGGCACCAAGGTGCTGAGGTGGCACCAGTGTCCTGAGGTGGCACTGTCCCCACAGGAGGACAAGGACAGCGAGGATGAGGAGGCCGAGGAGCCCGACAGCACCACCGAGACCCCGCCCAGGTGGGGCCACCCCCTGTCCCCTCTTGGGGACATCCCGGGGGTGACAACGTGTCACCCCCACCCGGAGGGAGGGTCCCAATGTCCCCAAAGGGGTCCTGGTGTCCTTTGGGGCGTCCCAATGTCCCAAAGGGGTCCTGGTGTCCTTTGGGGCGTCCCAATGTCCCCAAGGGGTCCCTGGGGTGTCACTGTGTCATTGAGGGGCGCCCCAATGTCCCCAAAAGGTCCCCAGGATGTCCCTGTGTTCTTGGGGGGGTGTCCCGGTGTCCCCAGGGATGTCCCCAAGCCCTGGGGGGGGTGGGTGGGGGGTGACACGTCCCCCTTGGGGACCCCGTGCCCGCCCCCCGTGACCCCGTGTCCCCCCCAGCCCCCCCGACCAGAAATCCCACCAGATCATCAAGTTCGGGACCAACATCGACCTGTCGGACGCCAAGAGGTGACAGCGGGGACACCGGGGACACTGGGGGACAATGGGGGGACAGGGGGGGGACAGCGGGGGGACAGTGGGGGCAATGGGGACACCTGTGGGACACTGGGGACACCTGTGGGACAGCGGGGACACCGGGGACACTGGGGGACAATGGGGACACCGGGGGACAATGGGGACACTGGAGGACAGTGGGGCACAGCTGGGGGACAGCAGGGACAGCGGGGGGACAATGGGGTGGGGACAGCTGGGTGACGATGAGAGGGGTCAGGGTCACCTGTGGGTGCTGCAGGGACACCTGGGTGACAATGGGGGCTCAGGGTCACTCTCAGGTGACAATGGGGGGCTCAGGGCCACTCTCAGGTGACAGTGGGGGGGTCAGGGCCACTCTCAGGTGACAGTGGGGGAGCTCAAGGCCCCTCTCAGGTGACAATGGGGGGATCAGAGCCACTCTCAGGTGACAGTGGGGGAGCTCAGGGCCACTCTCAGGTGACAATGGGGGCTCAGGGCCACTCTCAGGTGACAATGGGGGGGCTCAGGGTCACTCTCAGGTGACAATGGGGGGGATCAGAGCCACTCTCAGGTGACAATGGGGAGCTCAGGGCCACTCTCAGGTGACAATGGGGGCTCAGGGCCCCTCTCAGGTGACAGCGGGCGGGTCCCAGGTGCCAGGGCGTGGCTCCCCCGGGGCGTGGCTCCCCCCGGGCCGGTGCCACCCCCCGGGTGACGCAGGTGTCCCCTGTCCCCGCAGGTGGAAGCCGCAGCTGCAGGAGCTGCTGAAGCTGCCGGCGTTCATGCGCGTCTCCTCCACGGGGAACATGCTGAGCCACGTGGGCCACACCATCCTGGGCATGAACACCGTGCAGCTCTACATGAAGGTGCCCGGCAGCCGCACCCCCGGTGAGGGCACACCTGGGCACACCCATAACACACCTGGGCACACCTGGGGAACACCTGGGAACACCTGGGGGCACCTATAACACACCTGGGCACACCTGGGGAACACCCATAACACACCTGGGCACACCTGGGGGGCACCTGGGGAACACCTGGGCACACCTGGGGAACACCTGGGAACACCTGGGGGCACCTATAACACACCTGGGCATGAACACCGTGCAGCTCTACATGAAGGTGCCCGGCAGCCGCACCCCCGGTGAGGGCACACCTGGGCACACCTGGGGAACACCTGGGGAACACCTGGGGGCACCTATAACACACCTTCGCACACCTGGGGAACACCTGGGAACACCTGGGGGCACCTATAACACACCTGGGCACACCTGGGGAACACCTGGGAACACCTGGGGGCACCTATAACACACCTGGGCACACCTGGGGAACACCCATAACACACCTGGGAACACCTGGGGAACACCTGGGGAACACCTGGGAACACCTGGGAACACCTGGGGGCACCTATAACACACCTGGGGAACACCTGGGGAACACCCATAACACACCTGGGAACACCTGGGGGCACCCATAACACACCTGGGCACACCTGGGGAACACCCATAACACACCTGGGCACACCTGGGGGGCACCTGGGGAACACCTGGGCACACCTGGGCACACCTGGGGAACACCTGGGGGCACCTATAACACACCTGGGCATGAACACCGTGCAGCTCTACATGAAGGTGCCCGGCAGCCGCACCCCCGGTGAGTGACACACCTGGGCAACACCCAAAACACACCTGGGCACACCTGGGGGGCACCTATAATGCACCTGGGGGCGCCCATAACACACCTGGGCACACCTGGGGGGCAGCTATAACGCACCTGGGGAACACCTGGGCACACCTGGGCATGAACGCCCATAGCACACCTGGGGGGCACCTGGGAACACCTGGGGAACACCTGGGCACATCTGGGGGCACCTGTAACACACCTGGGCAACACCTGGGGGCACCCATAACACACCTGGGCACACACCTGGGGGCACCTACAACACACCTGGGCACACCTGGGAACACCTGGGGAACACCCAAACCACACCCAAAACACACCTGGGGAACACCCATTACACACCTGGGCACACCTGCACACACCCCTGGGACACACCTGGGCACACATCTGGGGGGGCACCCTACCACACCAGGGGACACCTGGGCACAGCTGGGGAACACCCAAAACACACCTGGGGACAGGGACACCTGAGTACACCTCGGGGATTTTTTTTTTTGCTTTTTTTTAGGAATTTTTCC
Source organism: Molothrus ater (assembly GCF_012460135.2). Classification (NCBI taxonomy): domain Eukaryota; kingdom Metazoa; phylum Chordata; class Aves; order Passeriformes; family Icteridae; genus Molothrus; species Molothrus ater. Next base: position 66,031 of record NW_023416716.1, on the reverse strand, counting down.
ACATTTTTTTAAGGGATTTTCATGCGATTTTCTTTTTTTTTTATTTTTGCTTTTTTGGGGGATTTTGTTGGGATTTTTTTTTTTTTTTTGGTGGGAGGTGACAAAAACCCAAAACCAGCAGTGGGGGGCGGGGACACCCGATCTCAGTGTCCTGGGGGTAGTGGGGTCAGCGGGGGTGGCACACGGTGACGGTGACGGTGGCAGCGTCCCCCGCAGGCCACCAGGAGAACAACAACTTCTGCTCGGTGAACATCAACATCGGCCCCGGCGACTGCGAGTGGTTCGCGGTGCACGAGCACTACTGGGAGACCATCTCCGCCTTCTGCGACAGGTGGGCGGGGCCTGCGCGAAAGGGGGCGTGGTCTGCATGAAAGGGGCGTGGTTTTCATAAAGGGAGTGGTCGGTGAAAGGGGAGGGGCTTGCACAAAGGAGGTGCGGTTGTTGGGGCAGCGCTACTGGGAAACCATCGCCTCCTTCTGCGACAGGTGGGCGGGGCCTGCGCGGAAGGGGGCGTGGTTTGAATAAAAAGGGGCGGGGTATGCATAAAGAGACCACCACACAATAATTGCTATTAATTATTGGGGGTGTGGCCTGATAATCTATGGGTGTGGTTCTAGATGGGGGCGTGGCCAAGTGCAGTGGGCGTGGCCTGATAATGTATGGGTGTGGTTCTACATGGGGGCGTGTCCAACCCCTCTCTCCGAGCCCCGGGGATCAATTCAGGATTGGTCGGGTGGAGCGGGCGTGGCTGCGCGGGCGCGTCCGGGTGTGGGCGGGGCTGTCTCTGACCACGCCCCCGGCGCAGGCACGGCGTGGATTACCTGACGGGCTCGTGGTGGCCCATCCTGGAGGACCTGTACCGCTCCAACATCCCCGTGTACCGGTTCGTGCAGCGCCCCGGCGACCTGGTGTGGATCAACGCCGGCACCGTGCACTGGGTGCAGGCCACGGGCTGGTGCAACAACATCGCCTGGAACGTGGGGCCGCTGACGGGTGAGGGGACATGGGGACACTGAGGGGACATTGGGGACAATGGGGGTGACAACAACATCGCCTGGAACGTGGGGCCGCTGACGGGTGAGGGACACGGGGACACTGAGGGGACATTGGGGACAATGGGGGTGACAACAACATCGCCTGGAACGTGGGGACACTGAGGGGACATCGGGGACATTGGGGACAGTAGGGACATTGAGGGAAACAGCATCGCCTGGAACGTGGGGCCGCTGACGGGTGAGGGGACACGGGGACACTGAGGGGACAATGGGGATACTGGGGACACTGGGGACATTGGGGACATTAGGGAATAACATCGCCTGGAACGTGGGGCCGCTGACGGGTGAGGGACACTGGGGACAATGAGGGGACATTGGGGACAATGGGGACATTGAGGGGAACAACACCGCCTGGAACATGGGGCTGCTCACTGGTGAGGGGACATGGGGACAATGGGGACATTGGGGATACTGGGGACACTGGGGACACTTGGGGTGACACTGGGGGCATTGGGGACACTGAGGGGACATTGGGGACAGTGAGGACACTGAGGGGAACAACATCGCCTGGAACGTGGGACTGCTGACAGGTGAGGGGACACGGGGACACTGAGGACATTGGGGACATTGAGAACTCACTGTGGGTGCTGCCAGGTGATGGCATTGGAGCATCCTGGGGGTGTCCGTGTGTCCCAGGGCTGTCCGTGTGTCCCGGGGCTGTCCGTGTGTCCCGGGTGTCCCCAGGGGCGCGGTGCCATCCCCGCTGTCCCCCTGTCCCCAGCGTACCAGTACCAGCTGGCCCTGGAGCGCTACGAGTGGAACGAGGTGAAGAACGTCAAGTCCATCGTGCCCATGATCCACGTGTCCTGGAACGTGGCCAGGACCGTCAAGATCAGCGACCCCGACCTCTACAAGATGATCAAGTGAGCGAGGGGACACCTGGGGACACCTGGGAGGGGAGGGACGTGGACAGGGTGGGGATGGGGACACAGCGGGGCAGGGGGACTTGGTGGCTTGGGTGCCCCGTGGTGGGTGGGACCCTGGTGACAGTGACGGTGTCCCCAACAGCGGGTGACAGCGGGTGACAGTGCCCCTGGTGACGGTGTCCCCAACAGCGGGTGACAGCGGGTGACAGTGCCCCTGGTGACAACGCGCTTGTCGTGGGTGGCAGGGGGTGACAATGTCCCTGCTGATGGTGTCCCCAACAGCAGGTGACAGTGGGCGTCAGGTGACATTGTCTCTGGTCACAATGCCCTTGGGGTGGGTGCCAGAGGGTGACAATGTCCCTGGGGAAGGTGTCCCCATGGTGGGTGGCACAGGTGCCCCAGGTCCCCCAGATGTCCCAGGTCCCCTGGCTGCCCCGGGTGGCCCAGGTGGCTCAGGTGGCTCAGGTGTCCCCTCGTGTCCCCTCTGTCCCAGGTACTGCCTGCTGCAGTCCATCAAGCACTGCCAGGTGCAGCGCGAGAGCCTGGTGCGCGCGGGGAAGAAAATCGCCTACCAGGGCCGCGTCAAGGACGAGCCGGCCTACTACTGCAACGAGTGTGACGTGAGTGCCAGCAGCGCGGGGACAGGGCTGGGACACCGCCACGGGGCTGGGGATGGGCTGGGGACAGGGCTGGGACACTGCCACGGGGCTGGGGACACGGCTGGGACACTGCCATGGGGCTGGGGATGGGCTGGGGACAGGGCCGGGGACAGGGCTGGGACACCGCCACGGGGCTGGGGATGGGCTGGGACACTGACACGGGGCTGGGGACAGGGCTGGGACACTGCCACGGGGCTGGGGATGGGCTGGGGACACTGCCATGGGGCTGGGCGTGGCACTGTCACACCCCTGGGCATGGCTGTGGCACTGTCACACTGCTGGGGACAGGGCTGTGGCACTGCCACGGGGCTGGGGACACAGCCCTGGGGTGGCCTTGGCCTTGTCCTTAGCCATGGGGTGTCCCTGCCCACTCCCCTGACCCTGGGCTGTCCTGGGGCACCCACTGACCATTCCCCTGGCTGTCCCTGTCCCTGTCCCCCCACTGACCACTCCCCTGGCTGTCCCTGTCCCTGGCTGTGCCACTGACCATTCCCCTGTCCCTGTCCCCTCACTGACCATTCCCCTGTCCCTGTCCCCCCACTGACCACTCCCCTGTCCCTGTCCCCTCACTGACCATTCCCCTGGCTGTCCCTGTCCCTGTCCCCCCACTGACCACTCCCCTGTCCCTGTCCCCTCACTGACCGCTGCTGTGCCCTTGTGCTCTCCCTGTCCACTCCCCTGGCCCTGGGCCGTGCTGGCCACGCTGCCCTGTGACCGTGTGGTGTCCCCGTGCGCTGCGCTGACCCTGCCCTGTCCCCTGTGTCCCCTGTGTCCCCGTGTCCCCGGGCGCAGGTGGAGGTGTTCAACATCCTGTTTGTGACGAGCGAGACGGGCGGGCGCAACACGTACCTGGTGCACTGCGAGGGCTGCGCGCGGCGCCGCGCCGGGGGCCTGGCCGGCGTCATCGTCCTCGAGCAGTACAAGACCGAGGAGCTGATGCAGATCTACGACGGCTTCACCCTGGTGAGCGCACCTGGGGACACCTGGGGACACCTGGGGACACCTGGGGACACCTGGGGACAACCTGGGGGCACATGGGGACACCTGGGGACACCTGGGGACAACCTGGGGGCACATGGGGGCAACCTGGGGGCAACCTGGGGGCACATGGGGGCAACCTGGGGGCAACCTGGGGGCACATGGGGGCAAGCTAGGGACAGGTGGGGATACACCTGGGACAGATGGGGACACAGCTGGGGACACACCTGGGACAGGTGGGAGGGCTGGGATACACCTGGGGACACCTGGGGACACCTGGGGACACCTGGGGACACCCTGGGGACACAGCTGGGGACAACCTGGGGACACAGCTGGGACAGCTGGGGTCACATGGGGGCACACCTGGGGCAGCTGGTGGCACATGGGACACCTGGGGACACACCTGGGGCAGCTGAGGGACAGGTGGGGACACACCTGGGCACACCTGCACACACCTGGGGACAGCTGGGCCAGCACCACCCTGGGCTGGGGACACACCTGGGGACACCCAGGGGCTGGGGACACCTGTGTGGGCACCGTCCCCTCCCGGTGTCCCCAAGGGGGCGGTGCTGAGGTGACCCCACCCCCCCCCCGTTCCCCTCCCCCCCCCCAGGTGACGCCGCCGACCCCCAGATGAGTCCAGGGCCCCCCCCCACGGCGGGGGAGGGGCCAGGGGGGGCCCCGCCCCTCCCCCCCCCCCCCCACGAACACTTTTTATTTATTCACGGAGAAATCGCCCCAAAAATCGTCTGGACCTGGACGGACAAGGACAAAGCTTTGGGTGGCAAAACTCCAATTTTCTACAGAAATCCCCATTTCTAGGATTGACAAAGCCCCTCCCCCCGCGGGGGGGGATGGGGGGGGTCTCTCTGCTGCCCCTCCCCCACCCCCACATTTTGGGGGCTCCGAACTCTGAGGGGGTTGGGGGGGGGGGAGGGGAGGCTTTGCCCCTCCCCCCTCATTTTGTGGGGGGGGGTTCGTGCCCCTCCCCCACCACAAAGGGGAGCCTGGGGGGGTCCCCGCCCCCTCCCCTCAGCATTAAAGTGGGGGAGGGGCGGGGGGGGAGGGGCACTTTTATTGGGGGGGGTCGGACCCCTTGCCAAGATTCAACCAAAAACTCGCCCCGCCCCCACCAGCAGCCGCCCCTCCCCCCCCATACGGGTCCGGGCCGGGGGGAGGGGCACGGGGGGGGGTGGGGGAGGGGCAGGATTTTTATTGGGGGGGGGGAGGTGCCCCCCCCTCTCCGCCCCTCCCCCCTCGCGGGGCGGGGCTCAGGTCTCTACGGGGGGGGAGGGGCTCCCCCCCAACCCATGGTGCAAAGGGGGGAGGGGCCTGTGCTACCCCTCCCCCCCAAAAAGGGGGGGCGGCAGGAGCCCCCCCGCGGGGGGAGGGGCCTTGGGGTGCCCCTCCCCTCCCCCCCCTTTCCCCGAGCCTCCTTTTGGGTTTTTTTTTGCTTTTTTTTGTAAATGATTTTTTGTTGTTGTTTTTTTTTTTCCTTTTTCTTTATTTTTTTTCCTCTTTTTTAATTTATACGCGGGGAGGGGGGGGGAGGGGTCGCTTTATTTATTGGGGGGGGGGTCCCCGACTCCCAAGGGGGGGGGAGGGGAGGGGATGGGGGGGAGGTTTTTGGTCACCGTGACCCCTCCCCCCTCCCCCCCCTTGTCCCCATCACCCGGTGACCCCTGACCTTTGTGGGGGGAGGGGCGGGTGTGTGTCCCCCCCCCTCGCCCCGCCCCCACCCCACCCCCCCTCCCCCCATTATGGTGCTGGGCCCTGCGGCCGCCCCGCCCCTCCCCCCCACCCCGTATCCCCCCTCCCCCCCCCCGCCGGGACCCCCCCCCCGGTGTTTGCGGGGGTGGGGGAGGGGCGGGTGCTCCCCTCCCCCCCCCCAGAAGCTATTTTGTACCTGAGATTAAATTAATGGCAAAGCCCGACGGCTCCGTGGGGAGGGGCGGGGTTTGGGGAGGGGGGAGGGGTCCAGGGCAGTGGGGGAGGGGCCCTGATGGGGCAGGAATTGGGGTGGGGGGGGCTCAGGAAATGGGGGGGCGTGGGGCAGGAATTTGGGGAGGGGCTCAGGAAATGGGAGGGGGGCTCAGGAATTTGGGGAGGGGGCGATGGGGACACCCACGAGCGTCACACGGGGACGGCGGCACCAAGGGGGGGCTTTAATGGGGACCCCCAAACCCCCCAGGGACATTTTGGGAGGGGGGAGGTCCCCAAGTGGTTTTGGGGAGGGTCCATCAGGTTTTGGGGTCCATGGGGGGGGGTCTCTCAAGTGGTTTTGGGGTCCGGCAGATGTTTTTGGGGTCTCTCAGGTGTTTCTGGGGTCTTTCAGGTGTTTTTGGGGTCCATCCGGTGTTTTTGGGGTCCATCCGGTGGTTTTGGGGTCTCTCAGGTGTTTTTGGGGTCCACCCTGGGGTCCCTCAGGGGTAGGGGGGCTCCACCTCGATGGACACAATGTGGTGCCCGGGGACCATGGCCAGCCCCAGAACTCGGGGTTCACTGCCCGGGAACGCGTCTGGAGAGGGGAGAAAAGGGCTCAGAACCCCCCCAAAAAAACCCTAAAAACACCCACGACCACCCAAAAAGAACCTGAAAGACCCCTGTGAAAAAACCCCCAAAAGTCCCCACAAAATACCCCCAAAGACCCCATTAAAAATCCTCTGAAGGTCCCCCCAAAAAACCCCAAAGGCTGCCCCAAATAAGCCCCAACTTCCCCCCTGAAAAAACCCCAAAAAACCCCAAAAATCCCCACAAAAAACCCGGAAAGACCCCCCTAAAAATCATCTGAAGATCCTCCCAAAAAACCCCAAAGATCGCCCCAAATAAACCCACACCCACCTCCCCCAGACCCTCAGAGCCACCCCAAAAAAACCTCAAAACCCCTAAAAAACCCCAAAAACCCCTTAAAAAACTCCAAAATCCCCTAAAAAAAAAAACAAACAGACCCCCTACAGACCCCCAAGACCCCAATAAACTCCTAAAAAACCCCAAAGCCCCCCCAGGACCCGCAGCTTTCAGGAACTCCTGAGCCCAGCCCAGGATCCCGTTGCCCTGGCAGTCAGAGCTTGGGGATGTTCCTACCTCTCTCAGATCCTCAGAATCCCCCCAAAACACCCCCCAAAACTCCCTCCAGACCCCCCAAACTCCCCCAGGACCCCCCAAACTCCCTCAGAACCCCCCAAATCCTCCCCAGGACCCTCCCAGACCTGCAGCTTTCAGGAACTCCTGCGCAGACCCCAGGATCCCATTGCCCGGGCAGTCCGAGCTCGGGGATGCTCCCACCCCCCTCAGACCCCCAAAACACCCCAAAAATCCCCCAGAACACCCCCAAAAAAACCCCCCAGGACCCCCCCAGACCTGCGGCTTTCAGGAACTCCTGCGCCGAGCCCAGGATCACGTTGCTCTGGCGGTCCGTGCACAGGAACGCCCCCACCAGGGTCCGCCCGTCGGACATGCGGATGCGGAGGCTGCGGTTCAGCAGCGCCTCCAGACGCTGCCGCCCCCGGGGGGGCCCCGCGACCCCCGGCCCGGCCTGGGGGGGACGGGGGGGAACGGGTGAGACCCCCCCGGAACAGCCGGGATGGGGCTGGGGAGGAATGCGGGGACCCCGGCCACAAAACACCCACCCAGCACCTATGGGACCCCCCAAAAAAACCTCCCAGAGCCCCAAAATAATCCCCAGTTCCTATGGGCCCCCCAAATCTCCCCCAGTCCCTGTGGGACCCCCCCCAAAATCTCCCGCAGCCCCAAAATATTCCCTAATCCCTATGCCCCCTCTCCCCAAAACTACCCCAGCCCCAAAACACCCACCCAGCACCTATGGGACCCCCCAAAAACCTCCCCCAAAATATTCCCCAGTCCCTATGGCTTCCCCAAACCTCCCCCAGCCCCAAAACTCTCCCCAAGCCCCTCTTCCCCCACCCCCTCAGCCCCTATGGACCCCCTAAACCTCCCCCAGCCCCAAAAATTCTCCCCCAGTCCCTATGGCCCCCCTAAACCTTCCCCCAGCCCCCGTGGCCCCCCATAAACCCCAGATCCCCCCCACATCTCCCCCAGACACCCCCACAACCCCCCCGGTTCTCAGTCCCCCCGCCCCTCCTCAGGCCCCGGCCCCACCGAGCCCTCAGAGCCCCCCTCAGGACCCTGCACCGCCCCCCAGCTCCTCCTCCGGTGCCCCCAGGATCCATAGGGCAGCCCTGCCGCGCCCCCAGTCCCTCAGACACCCCAAATTCACCCCAAATTCTCCCCAAATTCCCGCCCGCGCCCCCCACTCACGGCCGGGCCGGCCCCCGCCTCCTCCGGCGGATCCGCCATGATGGCGCCGCTTCCCGGCAGCCCTGGCGCGGCACAGGGGGGCGGAGCTACGGACTACAGCTCCCGGCGTGCACCGCGCGGCAGCGATAGCGGCTACAGAGCCGTGACTGCATCTCCCAGCACGCACCGCGCGGTAATAGAACGGAATAAACACAAGGACTACGTTTCCCAGCACGCCCCGCGGCGCGCAGGGCCGGGGTTTCCGGCGGCGTTGCCATGGCGACGGGCGGCGCGGGCTCGGCCTGAGCGGCCCCGAGGTGCGGGGAGGGGGCCCTGAGGGGCTGGGGGGGCTCAGGGGGGTCTGGGGGGAGCTGTGGGGGTCGTGGGGGCCGTGAGGGGTCGGGGGTCCCCTTTATGGGGGGGGCGGGGTCTCCCCTCCGTGACCCCCCAAACCCAGGCGCGCCCCCTCCTCCTGCAGGCCGCGGGTGATGACGTCACCCCAGAGGGGAAGGGGGACCCCCGAACCCCCCTCCCCAAATTTGGGGCTCAGGGCCCCCCCCCCATTGGGGTCTGCCCTTGTCTGGGTGGGTCCCTCTCTGGGGGGGGTGCCCCCAGTTTTGGGGGCCAATTGTGACTTTTTGGAGCCCGAAGAAATCGGAATTTGTGCGAGGAAGGCGCGGTGGAGCGTGGGGGAGGGGACACACTCGGGGACAGCCCTTGGTGACAATGGGGGGGGTTCCCGGCTGTCCGTGTCATCTGTCCGTGCGTCTGTCTGTCCATCTCACCTGTCTGTCACCTGTCCATGCGTCTGTCTGGCCATGTCACCTGTCCCTGTGGCTGTCACCTGTGTCTGTGTCACCTGTCCCTGTGTCTGTCTGTCTTTCTGTGTCACCTCTCCATTGTGTCCCCTGTCCCCCGTCCCTGTCCTCGTCCCCTGTCCCCATCCCCATCCCCTGTCTCTGTCCCCATCCCTGTCCCTGTCCCCTGTCCCTCTCCCTACCCCTGTCTTTGATGTCCCCATCCCTGTCCCCAATGTCTCCTGTCCCCATCCCCTGTCCCTCTCCCTGTCCCATCCCCTGTCCCTGTCCCCTGTCCCTATCCCTGTCCCCATCCCTGTCCCCTGTCCCTATCCCTGTCCCCATCCCTGTCCCCAATGTCCCCTGTCCCCATCCCTGTCCCCAGTGTCGCCCGTCCCCTCTCCCAGTCCCTCCCCAGCTGTCCCCGATGTCCCCACGGCGCTGTTGTCACCGTCCCCCTTCAGGACACAGGCGGTGCTGGCACTGTCACCCCTTGACCCGGTGACACCGCGGTGACACCGACGTGGGGCAGTGCCACCCTCCTGGGGCTGTGCCAGTGCCCCGGGCACGGCCGGGTGCCACCCCCTGGTGACAAAGTGACACCCCCGGGTGACACGGGGTGGCCTCAGGGCTCAGAGCCACCAAACGGAGGCAAAACGGGCAAAAAGGAGCAAAACGCCCCAAAAAATGTCCCTGGGGAAGGGCTCGGGGTGACAAAAGCCACCAACGGCCCCCAAAATGTCACCTCTGGGGTTTGGGGGCTCTCTGGGGCGTCACACGAGGGTTTGGGGACATTTCGGGGGATTTTGGGGTCCTTGTGGTGTCACACGAGGGTTTGGGGACATTTGTGAGGATTTTGGGGTCCTTGTGGTGGCACACGAGGGTTTGGGGACATTTCGGGGGATTTTGGGGTCCTTGTGGTGTCACACGAGGGTTTGGGGACATTTGTGAGGATTTTGGGGTCCTTGTGGTGGCACACGAGGGTTTGGGGACATTTGTGAGGATTTTGGGGTCCTTGTGGTGTCACACGAGGGTTTGGGTGGATTTTGGGGGGATCTGGGGGTTCTGGGGGTGTCACACGAAGGTTTGGGGACATTTGGGGCAATTTTGGGCTTCTCATGGTGTCCCACCAGGTTTTGGGTGGATTTTGGGGGGATTTGGGGCTCTTGAGGTGCCATCCCGAGGGTTTGGGGACATTTGGGGCGATTTTGGGGTTCTGGGGGTGTCACATGAGGGTTTGGGGAGCATTTGAGTAGATTTGTGAGGGTTTTGGGGTTCTCATGGTGTCCCATGAGGTTCTGGGTGGATTTTGGGGGGATTTGGGGCTCTTGTGGTGTCACACAAGAGTTTGGGAAGAATTTGGGGGGATTTTGGGGTTCTGGGGGTGTCACATGAGGTTTTTGAGGAGAATTTGGGTGGATTTTGGGGTTCTCATGATGTCCCATGGGGTTTTGGGGATATTTGGGTGGATTTTGGGGTTCTCATGGTGTCCCAGGGGGTTCTGGGTGGATTTTGGGGTGGATTTTGGGGTTCTCATGGTGTCCCATGGGATTCTGGGGTGGATTTTGGGGTTCTCATGGTGTCCCATGGGATTCTGGGTGGATTTGTGAGGGTTTTGGGGTTCTCATGGTGTCCCACCAGGTTCTGGGCGGATTTTGGGTGGATTTTGGGGTTCTCATGGTGTCCCATGGGGTTTTGGGGATATTTGGGTGGATTTTGGGGTTCTCATGGTGTCCCACCAGGTTCTGAGTGGATTTTGGGTGGATTTTGGGGTTCTCATGGTGTCCCAGGGGGTTCTGGGTGGATTTTGGGGTGGATTTTGGGGTTCTGGGGGTGTCCCATGGGGTTCTGGGTGGATTTTGGGGTTCTCATGGTGTCCCACCAGGTTCTGGGTGGATTTTGGGGTTCTCATGGTGTCCCATGGGGTTTTGGGGTGGATTTGGGGGTTCTCATGGTGTCCCATGGGGTTCTGGGTGGATTTTGGGGTTCTCATGGTGTCCCATGGGGTTCTGGGCGGATTTTGGGTGGATTTTGGGGTTCTCTGGGTGTCCCATGAGGTTCTGGATGGATTTTGGGGTGGATTTTGGGGTTCTGGGGGTGTCACATGGGATTCTGAGTGGATTTTGGGTGGATTTTGGGGTCTCTGGGGGTTCCTGGTGCTGGGTGACAACAACCAGGAGCAACTTTTGGATAAAAAAGACCCCAAATAGGTAAAACCCCAAACCTGGAGTGGTTTTCACCCAATTTTCCATCGTTTTGGGGTAAAATCAGCTGCTGGGGGGGCTCCTCTGCTGCCCCAAGGCATCAACCCCAAAGTTTTGGGGCAAAAAAGGCCCCAAAAAGGAAAGGAAATTTAAAAAAATGCAGCAAACTCCAGCAGTGGGGGAGGAGCAGGCACAGCCTGGGGGTTTGGGGGAGATTTTGGAGCATTTTGGGGCAATTTAACCCCCCAAAAACCATCCCTGAGGAGAAATTCCCCCATTTCAGCTCTGGGGTTGTTGGGGCAGGATTTGGCCTGGGTTTGGGGGAAATTCAACCCCTTTTTCCTTCCCCTTATTAATATTTAAATAAATTATTTAATATTTGAATATTTTCTTATTTAATATTTGAATATTTTCTTTTTCCTTTTTTAATTCCCCCCTTTTTTTTCAGTATTTTTAAATTTTTCTTCCTTCTTTTGAGTCCCTTTCTCCTAATTTCTCCTTTTCTCAATGATTTTCCCCCTTTCTTGAACATTTTTCCCTTTTTTGAAGCCTTTTCCATCTCTTTAACTCTTTCCAAATCTTTTCCCTTTTTGATTCTTGCACACTTCTTAAATATTTTCCCCTTTCTAAGGTATTTTTCCTCTTTTTACTATTTTCCCCTCTTTTGAATCTTTTTACCATTTCTTATCTCTCCCCTTTAATTCTTTTTCCCTTTTTTCAGTCTTTTCCCCCTTTTTTGATTCTTCTTTTCCTTTTTCAAATTTTTAATCTTTTTTTTTTTTTGGTTTGTTTTTACATTTTAATTTTCTCTCATTTCCCCCCTTTTTTCATACTTTTCCCCTTTTATTCTTCTTTATTCAAACTTTTTTCCTTTCCCTCCTTTTTTAGTTCTTAAATGTTTTTCCTTTTTAATATTTCTCAATTTTTCAACATTTTAGTAACTTTTCTCTTTTTTAAATATTTTTCTCAATTTGAACATTTTCTAAACTTTCACCCTTTTAAATATTTTTCCATTTTTCCCCTTTTTGAGTATTTTTTTCCTTTTTCAATTTTTTCCCTTTATAATTTCCCCCCTTTTCCATCATTTTACTTTTTCCCATCCTTTTCCAATCTTCTTCCCTTTTCCAATCTTTTTTAAAAATATTTTTTCTTTCAATCTTTTCTCTTTTCTAACCATTTCTTCCTTTCTCCACATTTTTCTTTTTTCATCTTTTAAAATCCTTTCCCCTTTTCCAATATTTTGTATTCTTTTTCAATTTTTCCCCCTTTTCCAATCTCTTCCCCCTTTTTCATCCTTTTTCCCTTTTTCAAGGGAAATTGAAAATTTCCCATTGAAAAATGGGGGAAATTTCCCCATTGAAAAAAGGGGAAAATACTAAAAATTTTCCCAATATTTTCCCCTTTTTAATCTTTTCTCCTTTTTAGCCTTTTTCATTTTCCAATCTTTTTTTTTCCCCTTTTCAATCTTTCCCAACCTTCCCCCCTTTTCAATCTTTTTTATTCCTTTTCAATCTTTTTTATTCCTTTTCAATCTTTCCCAACCTTTTTTAATCCCACCTCCATCTTTCCAACCCCTTCCTCACCCTTTTTTTTTTTAATCCTTATAAACCCCCCCTTTTTTTTTTTTTTGTTCTTCCTCCCTGCAGCCTTAAAGAAACTCCAAAAAAAGAAGAAAAAAAAAAAAAACACCCAAAAGAAAAAAAAAAAAAAAAGCCCAACAACCCCAAAACCCAACCCACCAAACCACTCCCTTCCCAAGTATTTCAAAGTCGAGGAGGGAGGGAGAAAGAACAAAAAAAAAAAATTAAAAAAAAAAAAATTTGCTTTTTAATTTTTTTTTTTTTTTTTTACTGCGTGTTTAAAATCACCGAGGGAGGGGGGAGGAATGGGCGGATAAAAAAAAAGGAAGGAGGGGGGGAAGGAAGGGTAAAAATCCTTTAAAAAAATAAAAAGGGAAGCGTGACGAGTATGGAACTAGTTAACCTTTAACAATTTATGCTGATGTCACACTGAGCATGAGTACTGATTAATCCCCCCCCGAAATATTTTTATGGGAGTGAAGAGAGAGAGGGGGGGGGGGGGGAAGAATAAGGAGAAAGAGAAGAAAAAAAAAAAAAAAAAAGGCAGAAAAAAAAAAAAAAAAAGAAATAATTTACCGCAGCCATCTTTGTTTTATGCAGAAAAATCTCCGGCTTCGGGTCCCCCCCGGCTGGGGCCACACAAATATTTGTCCCTCGCCGAGCCGGGATCTGCGGGAGGGGGAAAAGCAAAAAAATATCATTAATGAGGCCCCAAAACTGAGCAAAAATACCCGAAAATGAGCAGGATGAGGATTATTCGCCTGCTCGGGCTGTAGCGGCGAAGGCTGGGGGGGTGGGGTGGGGGAGCTTTGGGATTTATTATTTTTGAGGGGTTTCGTGCTTTTGGATTTTTTGGTTTTTTTTTTTTTTGGGGTGTTTTTAAGGATTTTTCGTGGGTTTTGTTTTTAATTTTTTTTTTTTTTTTTACTTCGCACGGGTGATTTTTAAGGTTTTTTGGCGCTTTTTTTTTTGATGTTGATTTTTACCCTTTTTTAGCCCTTTCTATTTTTTTGTTTATTTTTAACCTTTTTTTCCATTCCCTTCCCTTTTGAAATATTAATGTTTATTTTTCACTCTCCTTCTTTACCATATCAATTTTAAGCTTGATTCCTCCCTTTTTCTTCCCATTCCTTCCCCATTTTCCATTTTCATGTCGATTTTTACCCCTTTTTCCCTCTCCTTCCTCCCCTTTTCCATTTTTCCACCCCATTTTTTCATTTCACCCTTCCTTTCCCCTCCAATTTAACTCCTTTTCAATTCTCCCTTTTATTTCCTTCATTCTCTCCCTCAACGCTTCCCTTTCCTCCTTGTTTTGTTTTTTTTTTTTAATATTAATTTTAAATTTTTTTTTTTCTCTCCTTAATTCCCCTCCCTCTTACGCGGGTTGGGTTTTGTCGCTTTTTTGTGTGTTTTTAAGGCTTTTTTCGCCTCTTTTTCACTCTCCTTCCTCCCCTAAGGTGCGTGTGGGGCAACTTTAAAAAAAAACCCTCATTCGGCCATTTTGCGCTTTTTTTTCCCCTCAAGAAAGGGGGGGGGGGCACCACCCCCCCCATTTTCCCTCATTTTTAACCCCTCCCTCCTCCATATTTTTTACGCCTTTCCCCCTAACCCCCCCCCCCGCCCCTTTAACCGGGGTGTGTTTTTTATTATTATTATATATTTTTTTTTCCTCCTCTTCTTTCTTTTTTTTTTTTTTTTTGTGTATGTGTGTTGGGGTGGGGGGGGGTTTATTTTAAAATTACACCCGGGGCGGCCATTTTCGCTGCCGGCGCCGTCCCGCCGCCCGCCGCCTCCCGCGCCCTGAGGCGATTTTAACCGATCCGGGCGTTTTTCAACCCATCGCCGCCGCCCCCCCCGCGCCCCCCGCGCGGCCCCGCCGGGCCCGGCCCGGGGGGGGTCGCCCCGTCCCGCCCCCTCCCCACTTTCCCCTCACACCGAGCCCCCCCCCACCCCACCCCCCCCTCCAGCCTCGGCGGCGGGGGCGGTTTGGGGCGGTGGGAGCGGCGCACGCCGAGGGTCCCCCCGGCCCCCCGCCCCTCACCCGGCCATGGCGTCCCCGCTGAGGGAGGACGAGGAGGAGGAGGAGGAGATGGCGGTGTCCGAGGGGGACGAGGAGGACGACGACGAGGAGGACGACGAGGAAGAGGAGGAGGAAGACGCCGCCGCCGCCGCCGCTGCTGCGCTCTTGGCCGGGCACCGAGGGCCCCCCGACATCTTCGCCGGGCCGGCCCCGGCCCCGCTCCCGCCGCCGCCGCCGCCGCCCCCCGCGCCCGCCGCGCCCGGGCCGCCGGAGGCGCCCGCAGGTACCGCCGGGACCCCCCGAGTGACCATCCCGAGCCCCTCAGAAATTCCCGGAGGAACCGCCGGGACCCCCCTGAGTGATCGCCCCGAGCCCCTCAGAGCTTCCCCGAGTGACCGCCCCGAGCCCCTCAGAGCTTCCCGGAGTGACCGCCCCGAGCCCCTCAGAGCTTCCCGAAGGTACCGCCGGGACCCCCGAGTGCTCCCCATCCTCGATCCCCTCCGAGCGTTTCGCAGCTGGAGGGATCCCCCGAGCCCCTCAGAGCTTCCCGAAGCTACCGCTGAGACCCCCAATGCCCCCAGCCCCCGAACCCCTCAGAGATTCCCGCAGTTACCGGGAACCCCGAGCCCCTCAGAGCTTCCCGGGGATACCGGGACCCCCCAAGCGTCCCCCCGAGCTCATCGCCGCTCGAGCCCCTCAGCGCTTCCCGGGGCCGCCCCCCGAGCTCCCCCTTCCCTCTCCCTCAGAGACGCCCGCAGGTACCGAGACCCCCCGATCCTCACCTGTCCCCTCAGATCTTCCCGCAGGTACCGAGCCCCGCTGTCCCCTCAGCTCTTCCCGGAGCTTCCCGCAAGTACCGGGACCCCCGAGACCCCCGATGTGCCCCCACTCACTCCCTGAGAGCTTCCCGGGGCCGCCCACAGCTACCGAGGCCCCCCGAGCCCCGCTGTCCCCTCAGCGCTTCCCGCCGATACCGGGGCCCCCTCAGTCCCTTACCCGGTCCCTTCAGCGCTTCCCACCGGTACCGGGACCCCCTGAGCCCCTTACCCGGTCCCCTCAGCGCTTTTTGCAAGAACCGAGACCCCTCAGACCCACTGTCCCCTCAGTGCTTCGGGAGACCCCCTGAACCCCTTCTCCGGTCCCCTCAGCTCCTCCTGGAGCTTCTCACAGGTACCGGGACCCCTGAGCCCCTTGATCCCCACTGTCCCCTCAGCGCCTCCCGCCGGTACCGGGACCCCCGAGCCCCTTCTCTGGTCCCTTCAGCTCCTCCCGGAGCTTCCCGCCGGTACCGGAGCCTCCTGATCCCATCTGTCCCCTCAGCGTTTCCCGCCGGTACCGGAGCCCCCCTGATCCCCGCTGTCCCCTCAGCGTTTCCCGCCGCACCGGGGGTGGGCTGTGAGGGGAGGGAGGTGTTTGTAAACAACCGCGAGTGTCACCGCGAGTGTCACCGTGCGGCCACCGTGTGTGGGGACACCTCCCGCCGCACACCGGGCCTGAGGGGACACACGGTGCTGCCAGGAGCCCGGCCATGGGGTGACGGGGGCCCGTGGTGCCCTGCCAGGACCCAAAGGGAGTGCTGACCTCTTTGTGTGGGGTGATGGGGGCCCTGCCAGGACCCAAAGTGGTGCTGACCCCATCGTGTGGGGTGATGGGCGCTGGTGGTGCCCTGCCAGGACCCAAAGTGCTGCTGACCCTGTGATGGGGGCTGGTGGTTCCCTGCCAGGACCCAAAGTGCTGCTGACCCCGTGATGGGGGCTGGTGGTTCCCTGCCAGGACCCAAAGTGCTGCTGACCCTGTGATGGGGGTCAGTGGTTCCCTGCCAGGACCCAAAGTGGTGCTGACCCCGTGACGGGGGCTGGTGGTTCCCTGCCAGGACCCAAAGTGGTCCTGACCCCGTGATGGGGGTCAGTGGTTCCCTGCCAGGACCCAAAGTGCTGCTGACCCCGTGATGGGGGTCAGTGGTTCCCTGCCAGGACCCAAAGTGGTCCTGACCCCGTGATGGGGGCTGGTGGTTCCCTGCCAGGACCCAAAGTGCTGCTGACCCCGTGATGGGCGCTGGTGGTTCCCTGCCAGGACCCAAAGTGTTGCTGACCCCGTGATGGGGGCTGGTGGTTCCCTGCCAGGACCCAAAGTGTTGCTGACCCCGTGATGGGGGCTGGTGGTTCCCTGCCAGGACCCAAAGTGGGTGTTGAACCCCACAGTGAGCATGACAGGGCCTGCTGTGTCCCTGCCAGGACCCAAATTGGGATCTGACCCCATCGTGTGGGGTGATGGCTGTTGCTGTGCATCTGACAGGACCCAGAGTGGCTGTTTTGTGGGGTGTTGGGGGCTGTAGGTACCTTCCAGGACCCAAGGTGGCTGTAGCACCCCACATTTTGGGGTCATGGGTGCTGTAGGTATCTGACAGGACCCAGGTTGGCTGTTGCGCCCCATTTTGAGGTGTTTGGGGGCTGTTTCTCCCCTTCCAGGACCCTGACCCGTTTGTTTTACCCCATTTTGAGGTGTCTGGGGGCTGTTTCTCCCCTTCCAGGACCTGAATCCGTTGTTTTACCCCATTTTGAGGTGTCTGGGGGCTGTTTCTCCCCTTCCAGGACCCTGACCCGTTTGTTTTACCCCATTTTGAGGTGTTTGGGGGCTGTTTCTCCCCTTCCAGGACCTGAATCCGTTGTTTTACCCCATTTTGAGGTGTCTGGGGGCTGTTTCTCCCCTTCCAGGACCCTGACCCGTTTGTTTTACCCCATTTTGTGGTGTTTGGGGGCTGTTTCTCCCCTTCCAGGACCTGAATCCGTTGTTTTACCCCATTTTGAGGTGTTTGGGGGCTGTTTCTCCCTTCCAGGACCCTGACCCGTTTGTTTTACCCCATTTTGAGGTGTTTGGGTGCCCCATGGCCTCAGATGGCCTCAGGTGTCACCCTTGTCCCCTCTGGGAGCCGCTTCCATGGGGTTTTATTGTTTTATTGCATTTTTATCACATTTTATCTTTTATTTCTTTTATTTACCAACCACCTCTGGGTGTTCACCCCAAATTCCAGCCCCGTTTGGGGGGGGTTTGGTGCCTCCATCCCTTCAATGAGAACTCCTCCTGTGGGTTAAAATAGGGGAAAAAAAGAGAATTTAGCACCAAAATTCCCATTTTTCACACACTCATTCCCAGTGTGGGGGGTTCAGACACCTTTGCTGCTGGTTTTCCATCAAGTAGGGCACTAAAATTGACCATTTTTGTCTGAAATGAAGAGGTTTTATTTTCCCTTCTGAATTAAATTTCTTGGAATTTTTTTTCAAATTGATGAGGGGAAAAAGGCATCTCAAAGCCCAGAGAGCTCAGTTTGGTTAAAAAATCAGCTTTAAAGTGAAGCCACTGGCTTTGAAAAGGCTCAGAAGTGGATAAATTCACATTTTTGAAGCTTTATTTTTCCCAAAAAGGTTGAAAATGAGTAAATGTTGGGGTTACTTCCCCCTTTTCCCCCCCAAAAAATGGGTTAAATCTGGGTTTGGAACCTTTTCCTTGGCCCTGAAATGCCCAGAATTTGGTAAATTTGTGTTTTAATCTCCTTTTCCCCCCCCCCCCCCAAATGCTCAGAAATGGGGTAAATGTGGATTTTGGAGCTCCCAAGGATGAGTAAATTCAGCTTTTAGAACAATTTGTTCTAATCCATTAGAAATGGATCATTTTTGGAATTCCAACTCCTGCTTTTCCCCAGGGTTGTTCAAAAATGAGGAAATTCGGGACTTTTCCCCCCACAGTGCTCGAGAATTGCTACATCTGCACGACAGAGCTCACCCCAAATGCTCCAAAATGGGGCAAAACTGGATTTTAACCCTCTCCAAATGGGCACAGAGATTCCAGAGCTCTCTCTTTAACAGAAAAGCTCAGAAATGAATCAGTTGGAATTTTCACCTCCCTTTTCCCCAAACCCCTCAGAAATGGGCAAATCTCCCAAATCTCCCTTTCTGCTGCTGCTTCCCCCAAATTTTCCTTTGGCTTTTTCTGCACTTTTGAGCCAATTCCTGAATTCTTTTTTCCCTCAAAACCCCATGTGGGACCCACAACCACCCCCAAAACCAACCCCAAATCCACTTTTTAAAACTTGCCCCACCTCCCACCACCCCAAATCCTCATTTTTCCCCCTTTTTCCTCCCCCAAACACCCCCAATCCCCATTTTTACCCTTTTCCCTCTCACCACATCCCCGATCCCCCTTTTTATTGCCACTTTTTCCTCCTCCTAACCTCCCAAAATCCCCATTTTTATCAACATTTCCCCCCCTGGAGCAGAAATTTTGCCCATTTTGAACCTTTCCCCCCCGGACCAGCAGCGGCCTGGCCTCTCTGCCCGGATTTGAGGTGAAATAACATTTTTTCCCCATTTTCCCAGCGGGAAACCAACTCCTCCCTCTCCTCCCCAGCTGAAACTTGTTGGTTTGGGGTTTTTTTTTAAATCCTTTTTTCCCGATTTTTGCCGTTTTCAGCAGAGAACAATGGCGAGGCCGCGGCAGCTCCGCAGCCGGCCTGGGGTAGGGCTGGGAGCACCCAAACCGAGCGAATTTTTCAAAAATCCCCAATAAAACCAAACCTAAACTTGCGATTTTCCACACTTGGCACCAAGTTTCTTGAGCAAAGGCCTGGCCGGCTGCTCCAGCGCCAGCAGCTGCGGGAAAACTGGGAGGAAACACCCAAAAAAAGGCCCAAAATCGGGGATTTCTGCGGCGCGGGGGCAGCGGCGCCTCAGTCCCCGCTGTGCCTCTTCCCCCAGTTTTTCCCTTTTCCCCCCCATTTTGGAGCTCCCCTCCCTCTTTCTTTGTTCCAACTCCTTCCTCCCCTTTGCCGGAATCACTCCCCCTTTTTTGCTTTTTTTTTTTTTTTTTTTTTGCTTTTTTTTTTTATTGTGGTTTTTGCTACATTTTTTCCATTTTTCCACCTATCCCCCCCCCCTTTCCTCCTCCTCCTTTCACCGTTTCATTTCCAATTTCCACCATTTTCCCCTCATTTCTCTCTCCCTTCATCCACTCAGGGGAGGGGGGGGTTTCACTTTAGGATCGCGGCTCCCGCTCCCCCCCCCCCCGTCCTTTTCCCCGAGCGGTTTTTTTTTTGGTTTTTTTTCGGGTTTTTTTTTTCCCCTTTTTTTCTCTCGAGGTGCGGGGATGGGAGCGTCACGTGTGTGGAAAATTCTGGTTGATGCTTTGCCAACGCGCCCCGGCTCCCCGCGCATGTCCGATGGTGGGGCCCGGGGGGGTGGGGAAGAGTTTGGATTTGGGGGGGCTGAAAATAAAAAACACCCCAAAAAATAAAAATAATAATGGCGGGATCGGGTCCGCAAGGGCTCGGCCCCATCCCCGCCAGCGGCCGCGTGTCCCCGGCAACACCCCCAGGTGATGGTTTGGGTTCAAAAAGCGCAGAAAAGGGGAATTTGGAAAAGCGAGCGGCGCTGAGGGAGGGAGGGAGGGGAGGGGGAACAGCGCGGGCTGGGCCTCGGCGCTGCCGCCATGGTAAAAAAAACCCCAAAAAACAAAAAAAAAAAAAGGGCGGAAAAAGAAAAAAAAAAAAAAAGGAGAATTTTGGGCCTTTTGGGTTTTGGGCCTGTTGGATTTGGGGCCTGTTGGATTTGGGGCCTGGTGGATTTGGGGCCTGGTGGATTTGGGGCCTGGTGGTGGATTCGGGCCCTTCGCGGCCCCGCGGGGTCGGCGCTGCCGGTGGTCCCGGCGCCCGGCCCGGCCGCCCGGCGCTGGCAGGCGGCGCTGCCAAGGGATTAGGCTGGAATGTGACCCCGGCGGCGCCGGGTGTCGCTTCCTGTCCCCACGCCAAGGCTGGCACCCGCTGTCACCCCCCCGCCGCCCTCCTCGTGTGTGTGTGTGTGCGTGTGTGTCCCCCTCCCTTGGGGACACCCTGGGGGTGATTGACGGGGACCCGCGGGGGCCGTGGCAGCGGCTGGCAGAGGTGACGCTTGTGACACCTCCGTGTCACCAGAGCGGCGGGGACGGCCCCCGGGCCGTGCCACGGATGCGGTGTCACCGCCCCGGGGACAACGGGGCCGCGGGAATGGCCCCTGTCTGTCACACGGGGATGCCGGTGGCCCTCGGCCAAGGGCTGGGGAAATCCTCTGCTGGCGCTTGGTCACCGTCACCGTGACACCGGCGGTGTCCCCATGGGAGGGCCTGGGGAATCCTCTGCTGGCGGCTGGTGACACCGCTGTCCCCAGAGTGAGAGCAGGGGAGTGTCACCGTGTCACTGCTGTCCCCAGAGTGAGAGAGAGCAGGGGAGTGTCACCGTGTCACCGCTGTCCCCATGTGAGGGCCAGGGAATGCTCTGCCATCTCTTGGTCACTGTCACGGTGACACTGCTGTCCCCAGAGTTAGAGAGAGCAGGGCAGTGTCACGGTGTCACCGCTGTCCCCACGTGAGTTTTGGGGAATCCTCTGCCATCTCTTGGTCACTGTCACAGTGTCACCACTGTCCCCAGAGTGAGAGCTGGGGAGTGCTCTGCTGGTGCTTGGTCACTGTCACGGTGTCACTGCTGTCCCCTGGGCCCAGTGGCTGGGAAATCCTCTGCCATCCATCAGTCACTGTCACAGTGTCACCAGTGCTTGGTCAGTGTCACTGCTGTCCCCACGTGAGGTTTGGGGAATCCTCTGCCATCAGTCAGTCACTGTCACAGTGTCACCAGTGCTTGGTCAGTGTCACTGCTGTCCCCACGTGAGGTTTGGGGAATCCTCTGCCATCCATCAGTCACTGTCACGGTGTCACCGGGGCTTGGTCACTGTCACGGTGTCACTGCTGTCCCCATGTGAGGTTTGGGGAATCCTCTGCTGCTGTTTGGTCACTGTCACGGTGTCCCCAGTGTTTGGTTGCTGTGACGGTGACACTGCTGGCCCCTGTCCCTGTCCCTGTTCTATCCCCATCCTGCCCTTGTCCCTGTCCCCATCCCTGTCCCTATTCTATCCCCATCCCTGTCCCTGCTCTGTCCCCATCCCTGTCCCTGCTCTGTCCCCATCCTGTCCCCATCCTGTCCCCATCCCTGTCCCCATCCTGTCCCCGTCCTGTCCCTGTCCCATGGCTGATGTCCCCGTGTCCCCACAGATGGTGACGAGGAGCTGCTGCGGGGCCTCGAGGGGGCCCTGGGGGTGAAGAAGAAGAAAAGGGGCCCCCGGAAACAGAAGGAAAACAAACCCGGGAAACCCCGGAAACGGAAAAAACTGGTGGGTGCTGCTGGGACAGGGGACAGGGACAGGGATGGGGACAGTGGGTGGGCTCAGGGGCTGGGGACAGGGATGGGGACAGTGGGTGGGGTCAGGGACAGGGGACAGGGATGGGGACAATGGGTGGGGTCAGGTGACAGGGTTTGGGGACAATGGGTGGGGTTAGGGACAGGTGACAGGGTCTGGGGACAGTGGGTGGGGTCAGGGACAGGGGACAGGGTCTGGGGACAGGTGACAGGGTCTGGGGGTGGCTGATGGAGGTCTCTGGGATGACTGACAGGGACCTGGTGTGACTGAGGGGGGTTCTCAGCTTCACTGACAGTTTTGGGGTGGTTTTGGGGTGGTTTTTGGGGTAGTTTGAGGTGTTTTTGGGGTGGTTTTTGGGTGTTTCTGGGGTAGTTTGAGGTGGTTTTGGGGTTCCCCAGGTGAGCGAGGATGAGCTGGAGTCCGAGAGGGATGAGTACCCACGGGAGGAGTACCGGGAGTGGCTCAGGGCTCTAAGTTTCACTGGCAGTTTTGGGGTGTTTTTTGGGTGTTTTTGGGGTATTTTTGGGGTGTTTTGGGGTGTTTTTGGGGTAGTTTGAGCTGTTTTTGGGGTTCCCCAGGTGAGCGAGGATGAGCTGGAGTCCGAGAGGGACGAGTACCCACGGGAGGAGTACCGGGAGAAGTCGGAGAGCGGCGGCAGCGACTCGGGCGGGGCGGCGCGGAAGCGGCGGCGGAAGCACCGCGAGAAGAAGGAGAAGAAAACCAAGAGGAGGAAAAAGGCCGACGATGAGGGGGGGCAGAAGGTCAAGGTACGGCCTGGGGGGCACCTCAGGGTTGGGGGGGCGCTGGGGGCACCCCCTGTGCTGGCAATTGGGGGTTCTGGGGGGGCCCCAGCACCTTTGGGGGGTTCTGTGGGGGTCCCAACACCTTTTGGGGGGTTCTGTCTCTGTCTGGGGTCCTCATGGGGCTCCCAGCACCTTCCTGGGGTCCTCATGGGGGTCCTGACGTGTTTCCTTCTCTTCATCTCTGTTCCTGGTGTTTCTCCCCATCCTGGTGTCTGTCCCCCCGTGTCCCCCTGGTGTCCCCAATGTTCCCCATGTCCCCCTGGTGTCCCCCTGTCTCCCCCATGTCCCCCATGTCCCCAATGTTCCCCATGTCTCCCTGTCTCCCCCATGTCCCCCTGGTGTCCCCAATGTTCCCCCAATGTCCCCCATGTCCCCAATGTTCCCCAATGTCCCCCATGTCCCCCATGTCCCCCATGTCCCCAATGTCCCCCATGTCCCCCATGTCCCCAATGTCCCCAATGTCCCCCGTGTCCCCCCATGTCCCCCATGTCCCCCCATGTCCCCCATGTCCCCAATGTCCCCAATGTCCCCCATGTCCCCCCCATGTCCCCAATGTCCCCCATGTCCCCAATGTCCCCCATGTCCCCCATGTCCCCCGTGTCCCCCCATGTCCCCCATGTCCCCCCATGTCCCCCATGTCCCCAATGTCCCCCATGTCCCCCGTGTCCCCCCCATGTCCCCCATGTCCTCCATGTCCCCCCATGTCCCCCATGTCCCCAATGTCCCCCATGTCCCCCATGTCCCCAATGTCCCCCATGTCCCCCCATGTCCCCCATGTCCCCCCATGTCCCCCATGTCCCCCATGTCCCCCATGTCCCCCGTGTCCCCCCCATGTCCCCCATGTCCCCTATGTCCCCCTGGTGTCCCCCGTGTCTCCTCGCAGGCGGTGGAGCAGAAATCCTCGGCGCAGCTGTTGGGGGCCTGGGGGCTGGAGGACGTTGACCACGTGTTCACCGAGGAGGATTATCACACCCTCACCAACTACAAGGCCTTCAGCCAGTTCATGAGGTGGGGCTGGGGGCACCCTGGGGTCCCTTTGGGGGTTTGGGGGCACCCCGGGGTCCCTCTGGGTCCCTCTGGGGGTTTGGGGACACTTCAGGGTTTTGGGAGGGTCCTTTTGGGTTATCCCAGGGTCTGGGGGTGCACCTGAGGTGCTGGGGGACACCTCAGGGACCTGGGTGGGGACACCTGAGGGTCCTGAGTGACCCCATGGCCACTGTGGGATCCTGAGTGACCACGGGGACCATCCTGAGTGACCCCAGGGTCATCCTGAGAGACCCCGGGGATCCCGAGTGACTCCAGGGCCACCCCTGGATCCTGAGTGACCACGGGGACCATCCTGAGTGACCCCAGGGATCCCGAGTGACCCCAGGGCCATCCTGACTGACCCTGGCCCACCCCAGGCCACTCTGTGTCCACCATGCCACCCCACAGTGTCCATCATCCACCCCACAGTGTCCATGGTGCCACCCCGCAGTGCCCATGGTGCCACCCCACAGTGTCCATGGTGCCACCCCACAGTGTCCATGGTGCCACCCCACAGTGCCCATGGTGCCGCCCCACAGTGTCCATCATCCACCCCACAGTGCCCATGGTGCCACCCCACAGTGTCCATGGTGCCACCCCACAGTGCCCATGGTGCCACCCCACAGTGCCCATGGTGCCACCCCACAGTGTCCATGGTGCCACCCCACAGTGTCCATCATCCACCCCACAGTGTCCATCGTGCCACCCCGCAGTGTCCATGGTGCCACCCCACAGTGTCCATCATCCACCCCGCAGTGTCCATCATCCACCCCACAGTGCCCATGGTGCCACCCCACAGTGTCCATCATCCACCCCACAGTGTCCATGGTGCCACCCCACAGTGTCCATGGTGCCACCCCACAGTGTCCATCATCCACCCCGCAGTGTCCATCATCCACCCCACAGTGTCCATGGTGCCACCCCACAGTGTCCATGGTGCCACCCCGCAGTGTCCATGGTGCCACCCCACAGTGCCCATGGTGCCACCCCACAGTGCCCATGGTGCCACCCCACAGTGTCCATCATCCACCCCACAGTGCCCATGGTGCCTCCCCACAGTGTCCATGGTGCCACCCCACAGTGTCCATGGTGCCACCCCATAGTGCCCATGGTGCCACCCCATAGTGCCCATGGTGCCACCCCACAGTGTCCATGGTGCCACCCCACAGTGTCCATCATCCACCCCACAGTGTCCATGGTGCCACCCCACAGTGTCCATCATCCACCCCACAGTGCCCATGGTGCCACCCCACAGTGTCCATCATCCACCCCACAGTGCCCATGGTGCCTCCCCATAGTGTCCATGGTGCCACCCCACAGTGCCCATGGTGCCTCCCCACAGTGTCCATGGTGCCACCCCACAGTGTCCATCATCCACCCCACAGTGTCCATGGTGCCACCCCACAGTGCCCATGGTGCCACCCCGCAGTGCCCATGGTGCCACCCCACAGTGTCCATGGTGCCACCCCACAGTGCCCATGGTGCCACCCCGCAGTGCCCATGGTGCCACCCCACAGTGTCCATGGTGCCACCCCACAGTGTCCATCATCCACCCCACAGTGTCCATCGTGCCACCCCGCAGTGTCCATGGTGCCACCCCACAGTGTCCATCATCCACCCCGCAGTGTCCATCATCCACCCCACAGTGCCCATGGTGCCACCCTGCAGTGCCCATGGTGCCACCCCACAGTGTCCATGGTGCCACCCCACAGTGCCCATGGTGCCACCCCGCAGTGTCCAGAACTCTCCCCTCCCTTCTGCCCCACCACCCCCTGACCCCTGTGCCCCCCGTCTCTCTCTCTCTCTGCAGACCCCTGATTGCCAAGAAGAACCCCAAGATCCCCATGTCCAAGATGATGACCATCCTGGGCGCCAAGTGGAGGGAGTTCAGCGCCAACAACCCCTTCAAGGGCTCGGCCGCCGCCGTGGCCGCGGCTGCAGCGGCCGCAGCGGCCGCCGTGGCCGAGCAGGTGTCGGCAGCCGTGGCCAGCGTGGCCCCCGAGGCGCCGCCGCCGCCGCTGCGCAAGGCCAAGACCAAGGAGGGCAAAGGTGGGGACAGAGACCCCTCCTCAACCTGGGGGGGGGCTTTGGGGTAACCTTGGGGGGGTTCGGGAGGGTTTGGGGAGTCATTGGGGGGGTTTGAGGGGGTTTGGGGGTACCCCCGAGGCGCCGCCGCCGCCGCTGCGCAAGGCCAAGACCAAGGAGGGCAAAGGTGGGGACAGAGACCCCTCCTCAACCTGGGGGGGTTTGGGGAGTCATTGGGGGGGAGTTTGGGGGGGTTTGAGGAGTCATTGGGGGGGAGTTTGGGGGGTTTGAGGAGTCATTGGGGGGGTTTGAGGGGGTTTGGGGGTACCCCCGAGGCGCCGCTGCTGCCCCTGTGCAAGGCCAAGACCAAGGAGGGCAAAGGTGGGGAGAGAGACCCCTCCTCAACCTGGGGGGCGCTTGGGGAGTCATTGGGGGGGAGTTTGGGGGGGTTTGAGGAGTCATTGGGGGGGTTTGAGGGGGTTTGGGGAGTCAATGGGGGGGTTTGGGGAGGTTTGGGGGTACCCCCGAGGCGCCGCTGCTGCCCCTGTGCAAGGCCAAGACCAAGGAGGGCAAAGGTGGGGAGAGAGACCCCTCCTCAACCTGGGGGGGGTTTGGGGGTCTCTGGGGGGAGTTTGGGGAGTCACTGGGGGACTTTGGGGGTCTCTGGGGGGGGTTTGGGGGATCCCCTGGGCTGTTGGGGGGTCCCTGAGCCGGGGTGCCCCCCAGGCCCCGGGCACAAGAAGCGCAGCAAGAGCCCGCGGGTGCCCGAGCTGAAGAGGAAGATGAAGGGCAGGAAGATGGCCCCGCTCAAGATCAAACTGGGAGTGCTGGGAGGAAAACGCAAGAAGAGCAGCTCGGTGAGTGGCACTGGGGGACACTGGGGGACAGGGCAGGGGGCACTGGGAGCACTGGGGACACTGGGGGACAGGGCAGGGGGGCACTGGGAGCACTGGGGACACTGAGGTTGGGGACACCCAGGGACACTGAGGATGGGCACATGGGATGGGGCACTTGTCCCTGATGTCCCCTGATGTCCCCGCTGTCCCCACTGTCCCTGATGTCCCCTCATGTCCTCGCTGTCCCCACTGTCCCTGATGTCCCCTGATGTCCCCCTCTGTCCCCGCTGTCCCCTGTGTCCCCGTGCAGAGCGAGGACGCGGGCGAGGCCGAGGAGGAGTCGGACGCCGAGAGCCCCGGGGTGCTGGGGGCCGCCCCCCGCCCCGACCCCAGCACGCGCCTCAAGAAGCTCAAACGGGGCCGCCCCGGCCGCAAGAAGAAGAAGGGTGAGCGTCCCTGAGTGTCCCCAAGCGTCCCTGAGTGTCCCTGAGTGTCCCCAAGGTGTCACCCGGGGTCCCCAGACCCCACGGGTGTCCCCCTGCCCCGAGCGGGGGCTGCGGTTCTGGCTCTGGTTCCAGCCCGGCGGTGGTGGCTGGGGGGGTCCTTTGAGAGGTGTCCCCAAGGTGTCACCTGCGCTGTTCCTGTGTCCCCAATCCTGTCCTCGTGTCCCCATCCCTGTCCCCGTGTCCCCAACCCTGTTCCCATGTCCCCAACCCTGTTCCCATGTCCCCAACCCTGTTCCCATGTCCCCAGCCCTGTCCCCAGTTCCTCCACCCTGCTGTTCCCAGTGTCCCCATGTCCCCATCCCTGTCCCCAGTACCACTCAGCCCCATCCCCAGTTCCCCCAGTTCTTCCAGTGTCCCCTTTCCCAGTTCCCACAGTGTCCCCATGTCCCCATCCCTGTCCCCAGTTCCCCCAGTGTCCCCATCCCTGTCCCCAGTGCCCCCATTGCCCCCACACCCTCTGGGGGGCTGCAATGGCCGCAGTGCCGGCAATGCCAGCAGTGCCAGCAGTGCCAGCATTGCCAGGGTCCCCACAGTGCCAGCAGTGCCTGCAGTGCCTGCAGCACCAGCAGTGCCAGCAGTGCCAGGGTCCCCACAGTGCCAGCAGTGCCAGCAGTGCCAGCAGCACCAGCAGTGCCAGCAGTGCCAGCATTGCCAGGGTCCCGACAGTGCCAGGGTGCCTGCAGTGCCAGGGTGCCAGCAGTGCCAGGGTCCCCACAGTGCCAGCAGCGCCAGCAGCACCAGCAGTGCCAGGGTCCCAGCAGTGCCAGGGTGCCAGCAGTGCCAGGGTCCCCACAGTGCCAGCAGTGCCAGGGTCCCAGCAGTGCCAGCAGCACCAGCAGTGCCAGCAGTGCCAGGGTCCCCGCAGTGCCAGCAGTGCCAGGGTCCCCGCAGTGCCAGCAGCACCAGCAGTGCCAGGGTGCCAGCAGCACCAGCAGCACCAGCAGTGCCAGGGTCCCCGCAGTGCCAGCAGTGCCGGCAATGCCAGCAGTGCCAAGGTGCCAGCAGCACCAGCAGTGCCAGCAGTGCCAGGGTCCCTGCAGTGCCAGGGTCCCAGCAGCACCAGCAGTGCCAGCAGTGCCAGGGTCCCCGCAGTGCCAGCAGTGCCAGCAGTGCCAGCAGCACCAGCAGTGCCAGGGTCCCCGCAGTGCCAGGGTCCCCGCAGTGCCAGCAGTGCCAGCAGCACCAGCAGTGCCAGGGTCCCCGCAGTGCCAGCAGTGCCAGCAGTGCCAGGGTCCCCGCAGTGCCAGCAGCACCAGCAGTGCCAGCAGTGCCAGGGTCCCCGCAGTGCCAGCAGTGCCAGGGTCCCCGCAGTGCCAGGGTCCCTGCAGTGCCAGCAGTGCCAGGGTCCCCGCAGTGCCAGGGTCCCAGCAGTGCCAGCAGCACCAGCAGTGCCAGCAGTGCCAGCAGTGCCAGCAGTGCCAGGGTCCCCGCAGTGCCAGCAGTGCCAGGGTCCCCGCAGTGCCAGCAGTGCCAGGGTCCCCGCAGTGCCAGCAGTGCCAGGGTCCCCACAGTGCCAGCAGTGCCAGCCCTGTTGCTGTCCCCGCAGGGCCGGGCCCCGAGGAGGAGGGCGATGGCTACGAGACCGACCACCAGGATTACTGCGAGGTGTGCCAGCAGGGCGGGGAGATCATCCTGTGTGACACCTGCCCCCGCGCCTACCACCTGGTGTGCCTGGACCCCGAGCTGGACCGCGCCCCCGAGGGACGCTGGAGCTGCCCCCACTGCGTGAGCGCCGCACCGGGGACACCGGGGACACCGGGAGGGGACTGGGGGGCACTGGGAGGGGACTGGGGGCATCCTGAGGGGATTGGGATGGAGCTGGGGGGCACTGGGAGGGGACTGGGGGCATCCTGGGGGCAGTCCAGGGGCATCCTGAGGGGATTGGGGGGCACTGGGAGGGGACTGGGGGGCACCGGGAGGGGACTGGGGGCATCCTGAGGGGATTGGGGGGCACTGGGAGGGGACTGGGAGGGGACTGGGGGCATCCTGAGGGGATTGGGATGGAGCTGGGGGGCACTGGGGGCACTGGGAGGGCACTGGGGGCATCCTGAGGGGATTGGGGGGCACTGGGAGGGGACTGGGGGGCACTGGGAGGGGACTGGGGGGCACTGGGAGGGGACTGGGGGCATCCTGGGGGCAGTCCAGGGGCATCCTGAGGCGATTGGGGGGCACTGGGGGCATCTTGGAGAGGGTCTAGTGGCATCCTGGGGCGACTGGGATGGGGTTGGGGGTCCCTAAGGGGCATCCTGGGGGTGTTGAGGGGATGCTGGGGGTTTATAAGGGCAGGTTAGAGGGGGTTTGGAGGTCATTTAGGGCATCCCGGAAGTCCCTTGGGGCCATTCCCTGGAGGTTTGGATGTCCCAGGGGCTGTTTTGGGGTTGTTCCCTGGCGGTTTGGGTGTCCCAGGGGCTGTTTTGGGGTTGTTCCCTGGTGTTTGGGGTCTCCAGGGCTGTTTTGGGGCCATTCCCTGGTGTTTTGGGGTCTCCAGGGCTGTTTTGGGGCCATTCCCTGGCGGTTTGGGGTCTCCAGGGCTGTTTTGGGGTCGTTCCTTGGTGTTTTGGGGTCTCCAGGGGCTGTTTTGGGGTCATTCCCTGGCGGTTTGGGGTCTCCAGGGCTGTTTTGTTCCCTTCCCCGGTGTTTTGGCGTCACCCCTCTGACCCCGAGCCGTCCCCAGGAGAAAGAAGGCGTTCAGTGGGAGGCCAAGGAGGAGGAGGAGGAGGAAGAAGAGGAGGAGGAGGAGGGCGAGAAGGAGGAGGAAGACGACCACATGGAGTACTGCCGCGTGTGCAAGGACGGCGGCGAGCTGCTGTGCTGCGACGCCTGCGTGTCCTCGTACCACATCCACTGCCTGAACCCGCCCCTGCCCGAGGTCCCCAACGGCGAGTGGCTCTGTCCCCGCTGCACGGTACCGGGGACATGGGGACACTGTGGGGACATCGGGGGTGTGGGGGGCAGCAGGGACACTGGGGACACTGGGGACATGGGGACATGGGGGCTGTGGTGTCCTCGTGCCACACCCAGTGCCTGAACCCGCCCCTGCCCGAGGTCCCCAACGGCGAGTGGCTCTGTCCCCGCTGCACGGTACCGGGGACATGGGGACACTGTGGGGACATTGGGGACAGCAGGGACACTGGGGACACTGGGGACAGCAGGGACACTGGGGACACTGGGGACATTTGGGACATGGGGGCTGCGGTGTCCTCGTGCCACACCCAGTGCCTGAGCCCGCCCCTGCCCGAGGTCCCCAACTGGGGACACTGGGGACATGGGGACACTGCAGGGGACACTGGGGACAGTGGGGACATGGGGAGGTGAGGGGATATGGGGACATGGGGACCTGGAGAGGCACGGCAGGACATGGGGACAATGAGGGGACATAGGGGAATGCAGGGACATGGGGGCATGGGGACAGTCTGAGGACATGGGGACACTGTGGGGACGTGGGGACATTGAGGGGACATGGGGACACTGTAGGGACACTGTGGGGACATGGGGACACTGTGGGGACATGGGGACAGCTCAGAGCCCACCTCAGGGCACAGCCCTCTGCCCCCCTCCCCTCGATGTCCCCAATGTCCCCAGCAGTGTCCCCTGTCCCCGCAGTGCCCCGTGCTGAAGGGCCGTGTACAGAAGATCCTGTGGGGGGGACATTGAGGACATGGGGACACTGTGAGCTCCCAGTGTCCCCAGTGTCCCCAGCAGTGTCCCCAGCAGTGTCCCCTGTCCCCGCAGTGCCCCGTGCTGAAGGGCCGTGTACAGAAGATCCTGTGGGGGGGACATTGAGGACATGGGGACACTGTGAGCTCTCAGTGTCCCCAATGTCCCCAGCAGTGTCCCCAGCAGTGTCCCCTGTCCCCGCAGTGCCCCGTGCTGAAGGGCCGTGTACAGAAGATCCTCTACTGGCGCTGGGGGGAGCCCCCCGCCCCCGTGGCCCCACCCGGGGCCCCCCAGGCCCAGGAGGGGCCCCCCCAGGCCCTGCAGGGCCGCTCGGAGCGAGAGTTCTTCGTCAAGTGGGTGGGGCTGTCCTACTGGCACTGCTCCTGGATCAAGGAGCTGCAGGTACACCTGGGGCACCCCAAAACATCGGGGGGGAACCCCAAAATCCTGGGGGAACACCCCAAAATCCTGGGGGAACACCTGGGCACCTGGGGGGACTCAGCATGGGTGGGGCTGCCCTACTGGCACTGCTCCTGGATCAAGGAGCTGCAGGTACACCTGGGGCACCCCAAAACATCGGGGGGGAACCCCAAAATCCTGGGGGGATACCCCAAAATCCTGGGGGAACACCTGGACACCTGGGGGGACTCAGCATCCTGGGACTCAGCATGGGTGGGGCTGCCCTACTGGCACTGCTCCTGCATCAGGGAGCACCCCAAAAGATCGGGGGGGACCCAAAATCCTGGGGGAACACCCCAAAATCCTGGGGGGATACCCCAAAATATGGGGGGAGCACCTGGGCACCTGGGGGGACTCAGCATGGGTGGGGCTGCCCTACTGGCACTGCTCCTGCATCAAGGAGCACCCCAAAACATCGGGGGGACCCCAAAATCCTGGGGGGATACCCCAAAATATGGGGGGGATACCCCAAAATATGGGGGGAGCACCTGGGCACCTGGGGGGACTCAGCATGGGTGGGGCTGTCCTACTGGCACTGCTCCTGCATCAAGGAGCACCCCAAAACATCGGGGGGGACCCCAAAATCCTGGGAGGAACACCCCAAAATATGGGGGGGATTCCACACTTAGCTTTGGGATGCCCTCTCTAACTTTGGGATGCTTTAATTTTGGGATGTTCCTCTCCAACTTTGGGGTGTCCCCCCCTAATTTTGGGATGCTCTAATTTCGGGATGATTCCCTTCAACTTTGGGGTGTCCCCTCTAACTTTGAGGTGTCCCCTCTAATTTTGGGATGATTCCCTTTAACTTTGGGGTGATTCTCCCTAATTTTGGGGTGTCCCCTCTAACTCTGAGGTTTTCCCCTCCAACTTTAGGGTGTCCCATCTAACTTTGGGATGCCCTCTCTAACTTTGGGATGCTCTGTCTAATTTTGGGATGATCCCCTTTAACTTTGGGTTATTCCCTTTAATTTTGGGGTGTCCCCTCTAACTAACTTTGAGCCGTCCCCCTTTAACTTTGGGGTGTCCCCTCTAACTTTGAGCCGTCCCCCTTTAACTTTGGGGTGTCCTCTCTAACTTTGGGTTATTCCCTCTAATTTTGGGGTGTCCCCTCTAACTTTGAGCCGTCCCCCTTTAATTTTGGGGTGTCCCCTCTAAATTTGAGCCGTGCCCCTTTAACTTTGGGGTGTCCTCTCTAACTTTGGGATGCCCTCTCTAACTTTGGGATGCTCTGTCTAATTTTGGGATGATCCCCTTTAACTTTGGGTTATTCCCTTTAACTTTGGGGTGTCCTCTCTAACTTTGGGGTGTCCTCTCTAACTTTGGGGTGTCCCCTTTGGTTTCGGGGCGCAGCTGGAGATCTTCCACCTGGTGATGTACCGCAACTACCAGCGCAAGAACGACATGGACGAGCCCCCTCCCCTGGACTACGGCTCCGGGGACGACGACCCCAAGAGCGAGAAACGGGGGGCGGGGGGGGACCCCCTTTTCGGGGGCATGGAGGAGCGATTCTACCGCTACGGCATCAAACCCGAGTGGATGACGGTGCACCGCATCATCAACCACAGGTGGGCACCCCAAAATATCCCCCTGGGCACCCCAAAATTCCCATCCAGGGTACCCCAAAATATCCACCCAGGGCACCCCAAATATCCCTCAGGGCACCCCAAATATCCAGCCAGGGCACCCCCAAATATCCCCCAGGACACCCCCAAATATCCCCCCCAGGGCACCCCCAAATATCCCCCCCAGGGCACCCCAAATATCCCCCCCAGGGCACCCCCAAAATATCCCCCTGGGCGCCCCAAAATATCCCTCAGGGCACCCCCAAATATCCCCCCCAGGGCACCCCCAAAATATCCCCCAGGGCACCCCCAAATATCCCCCCCAGGGCACCCCCAAAATATCCCCCAGGGCACCCTAAAATATCCACCCAGGGCACCCCAAATATCCCCCCCAGGGCACCCCCAAATCCCCCTGGGGTGTTTCTGCCACTACGGCATCAAACCCGAGTGGATGACGGTGCACCGCATCATCAACCACAGGTGGGCACCCCAAAATATCCCCCTGGGCACCCCAAATATCCCCCCCAGGGCACCCCCAAACATCATCCAGGGCACCCCCAAATATCCCCCCCAGGGCACCCCCAAACATCATCCAGGGCACCCAAATATCCCCCCCAGGGCACCCCCAAATATCCCCCCCAGGGCACCCCCAAACATCATCCAGGGCACCCAAATATCCCCCCCAGGGCACCCCCAAATATCCCCCCCAGGGCACCCCCAAATATCCACCCAGGGCACCCCCAAATCCCCCTGGGGTGTTTCTGCCACTACGGCACCAAACCCGAGTGGATGACGGTGCACCGCATCATCAACCACAGGTGGGCACCCCAAAATATCCCCCAGGGCACCCCAAATCCCATCCAGGGCACCCCAAAATATCCCCCAGGGCACCCCAGATCCGCCTGGGGCACCCCCAGATCCCCAGAGGACAGGGGACAGCAGGATAGGTGAGGAGAGTGGCCGAGGGGGGGTTTGGGGACGTCGGTGGCACCCATGGGGACATTCCGGGCACCCCTGGGTCCCCCAAGGGCCCCCCCGGCACCCACTGGGATGGTCGGGCACTGTCCCCAAGTGTCACCAGGCACTGTCCCCGATGTCCCCTCCATGTGTCCCTGTCCCCGAGTGACCCCGTGTCCCCTCCGTGTGACTCTGTCCCCTCCGTGTCCTCACGTGACCCCGTGTCCCCTCCATGTGTCCCTGTCCCCAAGTGACCCCTCTGTGTGACTCTGTCCCCAAGTGGCCTCATTTGCATTCCGTGTCCCCAGCTGTCCCCGTGTCCCCTCCGTGTCCCCAGGTGACCCCGTGTCCTGTCCCCGTGTCCTGTCCCCGTGTCCCCTCTGTGTCCCCAGGTGACCCCATTGTCCCTGTCCCTGCTGACCCCTGGTGGCACTTGTGTCCCTTTCAGTCCCCTGCTGTCACCCACACCCTGGTGGCAGTGACACTCCCTGCTGGGTCCCTCACTGCTGCTGGCTGTCCCCGTGGGTGTCCCCAGGGGTGCCCGGTGTCACCCATGGGTGCCCCATGCCCTTGGGGACACTCAGTTGTCCCCATGGGTGTCCCCTGGGTGCCTGATGTCCCCATGGTGCCACACGTCCTTGGGTGCCTGGTGTCACCACCGTTCCATTGTCCCCTGGGTGCCTCTTGTCCCCATTGTCCCCTGGGTGCCCATTGTCCCCCACTGCCCTTGGGTGCCCTGGCTGTCCCCTCTGTCCCTGCTGTGTCCCCACTGTCCTCGTGCCCTGGGTGACGTGGTGCCCTGGCTGTCCCTGCTATGTCCCCCCTGTCCCTCGGTGTCCCTGCGGTGTCCCCGTGCCCCGGGTGACGCAGTGCCCTGGCTGTCCCTGCTGTGTCCCCCCTGTCCCTTGGCGTCCCCGCGGTGTCCCCATGCTGTCCCCGTGGTGGCCCTGGGTGATGCGGTGCCCTGGCTGTCCCCGTGCTGTCCCCGTGCCCCGGGTGATGCGGTGCCCTGCGTGTCCCCACGGTGTCCCCGTGCTGTCCCCGCTGTCCCCGTGCCCCGGGTGACGCGGTGCCCTGCGTGTCCCCGTGCTGTCCCCACTGTCCCCGTGCCCCGGGTGACGCGGTGCCCTGGCTGTCCCCGTACTGTCCCCGCGGTGTCCCCATGGTGTCCCCGTGCCCCGGGTGACGCGGTGCCCTGGGTGTCCCCGTGCTGTCCCCGTGCTGTCCCCACTGTCCCCGTGCCCCGGGTGACACGGTGCCCTGGCTGTCCCCATGCTGTCCCCGCTGTCCCCACTGTCCCCGTGCCCCGGGTGACACGGTGCCCTGGCTGTCCCCATGCTGTCCCCGCTGTCCCCACTGTCCCCGTGCCCCGGGTGACGCGGTGCCCTGGGTGTCCCTGTGCTGTCCCCGTGCTGTCCCCGTGCTGTCCCCGCTGTCCCCGTGCCCCGGGTGCCGCGGTGCCCTGGGTGTCCCCGTGTTGTCCCCGTGCTGTCCCCACTGTCCCCGTGCCCCGGGTGACGCGGTGCCCTGGGTGTCCCCGTGCTGTCCCCATGCTGTCCCCGCTGTCCCCATGCTGTCCCCGTGCCCCGGGTGACGTGGTGCCCTGGGTGTCCCCATGGTGTCCCCGTGCTGTCCCCGCTGTCTCCGTGCCCCGGGTGACGCGGTGCCCTGCGTGTCCCCGTGCTGTCCCCGTGCTGTCCCCGCTGTCCCCACTGTCCCTGTGCCCCGGGTGACGCGGTGCCCGTGCTGTCCCCGTGCTGTCCCCGCTGTCCCCACTGTCCCCGTGCCCCGGGTGACGCGGTGCCCTGGGTGTCCCCGTGCTGTCCCCGCTGTCCCCACTGTCCCCGTGCCCCGGGTGACGCGGTGCCCTGGGTG
The DNA here is from genome assembly GCF_012460135.2 of Molothrus ater. Taxonomy (NCBI): domain Eukaryota; kingdom Metazoa; phylum Chordata; class Aves; order Passeriformes; family Icteridae; genus Molothrus; species Molothrus ater. The sequence continues at coordinate 30,692 of NW_023416716.1, read as the reverse complement.
TCCCCGTGCTGTCCCCGTGCTGTCCCCGCTGTCCCCGTGCCCCGGGTGACGCGGTGCCCTGGCTGTCCCCGTGCTGTCCCCGTGCTGTCCCCACTCCCCGTGCCCCGGGTGACGCGGTGCCCTGGCTGTCCCCATGCTGTCCCCGCGGTGTCCCCACTGTCCCCGTGCCCCGGGTGACGCGGTACCGCGCAGCGTGGACCGGAAGGGGCAGTACCACTACCTGGTGAAGTGGCGGGACCTGCCCTACGACCAGGCCACCTGGGAGGAGGACGAGATGCCCATCCCCGACTACGACCTGCACAAGCTGGCGTACTGGAAACACCGGTGAGGGACACTGGGGACACTGGGGACACTGGGGACACTGAGGGGACATCGGGGATACAGGGATGTGCATACTGGAAACACCGGTGAGGGACACTGGGGACACTGGGGACACTGAGGGGACATCAGGGATACAGGGATGTGCATACTGGAAACACCGGTGAGGGACACTGGGGACACTGGGGACACTGAGGGGACATCGGGGGGATAGGGGGGATACAGGGATGTGCATACCGGAAACACCGGTGAGGGACACTGGGGACACTGGGAGGGACATTGGGGACACTGGGGACACTGGGGAGATATGGGGGATACAGGGATGTGCATACCGGAAACACCGGTGAGGGACACTGGGGACACTGGAAGGGACACTGGGAGGGACACGGGGGTTACAAGGTGTCCCCTGATGTCCCCCGGTGTCCCCCGGTGTCCCCAGGGAGGTGTTCATGGGGGAGGACCCGGCCCAGCCCCGCCGTTACAAGAAGAAGAAGAAGGAGACGCCAGGGGAGGGGCCCCCCGACTCACCCACCAACGACGTGAGTGACCCCAAAAACTGGGGACCCCAAACCTGCGCACCCCAAAAACTGGGGACCCCAAAAACTGGGAGAGGCTTTGAGGACATTCCCAGACACATGGGCACCCCAAAAACTGGGGACCCTCAACCCGGGCACCCAAAAACTGGGCACCCCAAAAACTGGATAGCACAAAAACTGGGGACCCTCAACCCGGGCATCCCAAAAACTGAGGACTCCAAAAACTGAGTAGCACAAACCTGGGCACCCCAAAACCTGGGGCAGCCTTTGGGGACATTCCCGGACACCTGAATCCCCCCCAAACCTGGTTCCCATTACACACCTGAGCCCTGTGGCACCTCCAGCCCTGTGGGGGTTTTTGGGGTGCCCTGAGTTCCCCCCAAACCTGGTTCCCATTACACACCTGAGCCCTGTGGCACCTTTAGCCCTCAAGGGGGTTTTTGGAGTGTCCTGAGTTCCCCCTAAACCTGGTCCCTCCTGACACACCTGAGCCCTGTGGCACCTCCAGCCCCGCGGGGATGTTGTGGGTGGCGTGTCCCCCCTAAACCCAGTTCCCCTGAGCCCACCTGAGCCCCCTGACCCCTCCATCCCCATGGGGGTGCCTGCAGTGGCGTGTCCCCCCCGGTGACAGCCGTGTCCCCCCAAACCCAGTTCCTGTGACACACCTGAGCCCACCTGGGCCCACCTGAGCCCACCTGATGCCTGTGTCACCTCCATCCCCATGGGGATGTTGGGGGTGGTGTGTCCCCCCCGGTGACAGCTGTGTCCCCCCCAAACCCGGTTCCTGTCACACACCTGAGCCCCCTGACCCCTCCAGTCCCCATGGGGATGCTGTGGGTGGTGTGTCCCCCCCGGTGACAGCCGTGTCCCCCCAGACCCGGTTCCCCTGATCCCCCTGACCCCTCCATCCCCGTGGGGACGTTGTGGGTGGCATGTCCCCTCTGGTGACAGCCGTGTCCCCCCAAACCCGGTTCCTGTCACACACCTGATCCCCCTGACCCCTCCATCCCTCTGGGGACGTTGTGGGTGGCGTGTCCCCCTTGGTGACAGCCGTGTCCCCCCAAACCCAGTTCCCCTGATCCCCCTGACCCCTCCAGTCCCCATGGGGATGCTGTGGGTGGCGTGTCCCCCCCGGTGACAGCCGTGTCCCCCCAAACCCGGTTCCCCTGATCCCCCTGCCCCCTCCATCCCCGTGGGGATGCTGTGGGTGGCGTGTCCCCCCCGGTGACAGCCGTGTCCCCGCAGCCCACGGTGAAGTACGAGACGCAGCCGCGCTTCATCACGGCCACGGGGGGGACGCTGCACCTGTACCAGCTGGAGGGGCTGAACTGGCTGCGCTTCTCGTGGGCGCAGAGCACCGACACCATCCTGGCCGACGAGATGGGGCTGGGCAAGACCATCCAGACCATCGTCTTCCTCTACTCGCTCTACAAGGAGGTGAGGGCACCCCTGAGGGCACCTGCCTGGTCACTGGGGTCACCCACGTGGGCCTGGGGTCACTCATGTGGGCCTGGGGTCATCCATGTGGTCACTGGGGTCACCCACGTGGTCATTAGGGTCATCCATGTGGGCCTGGGGTCATCCATGTGGTCATTAGGGTCACCCACGTGGGCCTGGGGTCATCCATGTGGTCACTGGGGTCATCCATGTGGTCACTGGGGTCACCCACGTGGGCCTGGGGTCATCCATGTGGGCCTGGGGTCACTCGTGGTCACTGGGGTCACTCACTGGGGACACGTGTGGCCCCCTCCGAGGTCCCCCAGGGCCACCCCCAGTACCCGTTCCTGTGTCCCCATGGTGTGACACAGTGTCCCCCGGGCTGTCCCCTGTCCCCATGGTGTGACACAGTGTCCCCAGGGCGTGTCCCCATGTGACACAGTGTCCCCCAGGGCTGTCCCCTGTCCCCATGGTGTGACACAGTGTCCCCAGGGCCTGTCCCCGCAGTGTGACACAGTGTCCCCAGGGCTGTCCCCATGTGACACAGTGTCCCCAGGGCTGTCCCCATGGTGTGACACAGTGTCCCCAGGGCTGTCCCCTGTCCCCGTGGTGTGACACAGTGTCCCCAGGGCTGTCCCCATGGTGTGACACAGTGTCCCCAGGGCCTGTCCCCTGTCCCCCATGGTGTGACACAGTGTCCCCAGGGCTGTCCCCATGGTGTGACACAGTGTCCCCAGGGCCACACCAAGGGCCCGTTCCCCGTGTCCCCGCGTGTCCCCTGTCCCCCATGGTGTGACACAGTGTCCCCAGGGCGTGTCCCCATGGTGTGACAGTGTCCCCAGGGCTGTCCCCTGTCTCCGTGGTGTGACACAGTGTCCCCAGGGCGTGTCCCCATGTGACACAGTGTCCCCAGGGCTGTCCCCATGGTGTGACAGTGTCCCCAGGGCTGTCCCCTGTCTCCGTGGTGTGACACAGTGTCCCCAGGGCGTGTCCCCATGTGACACAGTGTCCCCAGGGCTGTCCCCTGTCCCCGTGGTGTGACACAGTGTCCCCAGGGCTGTCCCCATGGTGTGACACAGTGTCCCCAGGGCTGTCCCCTGTCCCCGTGGTGTGACACAGTGTCCCCAGGGCTGTCCCCATGTGACACAGTGTCCCCAGGGCTGTCCCCTGTCCCCGTGGTGTGACACAGTGTCCCCAGGGCTGTCCCCATGTGACACAGTGTCCCCAGGGCTGTCCCCTGTCCCCGTGGTGTGACACAGTGTCCCCAGGGCTGTCCCCGTGGTGTGACACAGTGTCCCCAGGGCGTGTCCCCATGTGACACAGTGTCCCCAGGGCGTGTCCCCGTGGTGTGACACAGTGTCCCCAGGGCCTGTCCCCATGGTGTGACACAGTGTCCCCAGGGCTGTCCCCTGTCCCCGTGGTGTGACACAGTGTCCCCAGGGCGTGTCCCCATGGTGTGACACAGTGTCCCCAGGGCCACACCAAGGGCCCGTTCCCCGTGTCCCCGCGTGTCCCCTGTCCCTGTGGTGTGACACAGTGTCCCCAGGGCTGTCCCCATGGTGTGACAGTGTCCCCAGGGCTGTCCCCGTGGTGTGACACAGTGTCCCCAGGGCTGTCCCCTGTCCCCGTGGTGTGACACAGTGTCCCCAGGGCTGTCCCCGTGGTGTGACACAGTGTCCCCAGGGCTGTCCCCATGGTGTGACACAGTGTCCCCAGGGCCACACCAAGGGCCCGTTCCCCGTGTCCCCGCGTGTCCCCTGTCCCCGTGGTGTGACACAGTGTCCCCAGGGCTGTCCCCTGTCCCCGTGGTGTGACACAGTGTCCCCAGGGCGTGTCCCCATGTGACACAGTGTCCCCAGGGCTGTCCCCTGTCCCCGTGGTGTGACACAGTGTCCCCAGGGCGTGTCCCCATGTGACACAGTGTCCCCCAGGGCCACACCAAGGGCCCGTTCCTCGTCAGCGCGCCGCTCTCCACCATCATCAACTGGGAGCGCGAGTTCCAGATGTGGGCCCCGGCCTTCTACGTTGTCACCTACACGGGGGACAAGGACAGCAGGGCCATCATCCGCGAGAACGAGTTCTCCTTCGACGACAACGCCATGAAGGGCGGCAAGAAGGCCTTCAAGATGAAGGTGAGGCCTGGGGACACCTGGGACACCCGCGGGTGGCACCTGGGGTGGCACCTGGACACCCGCAGGGGACAGTGGGGTGGCACCTGGACTGCTGGGGGTGGCACCTGGACACCTGCAGGTGGCACCTGAGTGGCACCTGGACATCTGGGGGACAGTGGGGTGGCACCTGGACAGCTGCGGGTGGCACCTGGACAGCTGGGGGTGGCACCTGGGGTGGCACCTGGACACTTGGGTCACCTTGGGGTCCAGGGTGGAGTTTTCCATGTTTTGGGGTTCTGGGTGGGTTTTGGGGGTTCTGGAAGGGTTTTTGGGGTTCTGGATGGGTTTTTGGGGTTCCGGGTGAGGTTTGGGGGGTTCTAGGTGGGTTTTGGGGGTTCTGGAAGGGTTTTTGGGGTTCTGGGTGGGGTTCTGAGGGTTCTGGGTGGGGTTTTTCCATGTTTTGGGGTTCTGGGTGGGGTTTTTGGGGTTCTGGGTGAGGTTTGGGGGGTTCTGGGTGAGGTTTGGGGGGTTCTGGATGGGTTTGGGGGGTTCTGGATGGGGTTTTGGGGTTCTGGATGGGTTTTGGGGGGTTTGGGGGGTTTTTGGGGTTCTGGGTCAGGTTTGGGGTGTTCTGGGTGAGGTTTGGGGGGTTCTGGGTGGGGTTTTCCCATGTTTTGGGGTGTTCTGGGTGAGGTTTGAGGGGTTCTGGGTGAGGTTTGAGGGTTCTGGATGGGATTTTTCCACCTTTTGGGGTTCCCTTTGGGGCTGTGCCCCGTTTTGGGGTTCCAGATGGGGCTTTTCCATATTTTGGCATTCTGGGTGGGGATTTTTCCACCTTTTGGGGTCCCCTATGGGGCCGTGCCCTGTTTTGGGGGCTCCCTGTGTGTCCGTGCCCCATCTCGGGGTCCCCCTGAGCCCGTGCCCGTGCCCGCAGCGCGAGGCCCAGGTGAAGTTCCACGTTCTGCTCACGTCCTACGAGCTCATCACCATCGACCAGGCGGCGCTGGGCTCCATCCGCTGGGCCTGCCTGGTGGTGGATGAGGCCCACCGGCTCAAGAACAACCAGAGCAAGGTGGGGGGCACCCCAAAAACCATCCGTGGGGCTGGGGGCACCCCAAAAACCGGGCATGGGGCTGGGGGGCACCCCAAAACCCGGGCATGGGGCTGGGGGATTGTTGGGTACCTGCCTGGTGGTGGATGAGGCCCACCGGCTCAAGAACAACCAGAGCAAGGTGGGGGGCACCCCAAAAACCATCCGTGGGGCTGGGGGCACCCCAAAAACCATCCATGGGGCTGGGGGAACCCCAAAAACCGGGCGTGGGGCTGGGGGCACCCCAAAACCTGGGGATGGGGCTGGGGGCACCCCAAAACCCGGGCGTGGGGCTGGGGGCACCCCAAAACCCATCCATGGGGCTGGGGGCACCCCAAAACCCGGGCGTGGGGCTGGGGGCACCCCAAAAACCATCCGTGGGGCTGGGGGCACCCCAAAAACCATCCATGGGGCTGGGGGCACCCCAAAAACCGGGCATGGGGCTGGGGGATTGTTGGGTACCTGCCTGGTGGTGGATGAGGCCCACCGGCTCAAGAACAACCAGAGCAAGGTGGGGGGCACCCCAAAAACCATCCGTGGGGCTGGGGGCACCCCAAAAACCATCCATGGGGCTGGGGGAACCCCAAAAACCGGGCGTGGGGCTGGGGGCACCCCAAAACCTGGGGATGGGGCTGGGGGCACCCCAAAACCCGGGCGTGGGGCTGGGGGCACCCCAAAACCCATCCATGGGGCTGGGGGCACCCCAAAACCCGGGCGTGGGGCTGGGGGCACCCCAAAAACCATCCGTGGGGCTGGGGGCACCCCAAAAACCATCCATGGGGCTGGGGGCACCCCAAAAACCGGGCATGGGGCTGGGGGCACCCCAAAAACCATCCATGGGGCTGGGGGCACCCCAAAAACCGGGCATGGGGCTGGGGGCACCCCAAAACCTGGGCATGGGGCTGGGGGCACCCCAAAACCCATCCATGGGGCTGGGGGCACCCCAAAAACTGGGGATGGGGCTGGGGGCACCCCAAAAACCATCCATGGGGTTGGGGGCACCCCAAAAACCGGGGATGGGGCTGGGGGCACCCCAAAAACCATCCATGGGGCTGGGGGGCACCCCAAAAACCATCCATGGGGCTGGGGGCACCCCAAAACCCATCCATGGGGCTGGGGGAACCCCAAAACCCATCCAAGGGGCTGGGGGGCACCCCACAAGCTGGGGGTGTGAGTGGGAGGCACCCCAAAACCCGGGGATCCCTGATTTTAGGGTCCCTGAGGGTGCCCCAGGTGAATGTCAGGGGTGTCCCTGGTGTGTTTTGGGGTGCTCAGGTGTATTTTGGGGTGCCCCAGGTATACCTGGGGGTGCCCAGGTGGTTTTGGGGTGCCCCAGGTGTATTTTGGGGTGTCCCTGCTGTATCTGGAGGTGCTCAGGTGTGTTTTGGGGTGCCCAGGTGTATTTTGGGATGCCCAGGTGCATTTTGGGGTGCCCCAGGTGTGTCTGGGGGTGCCCAGGCGGTTTTGGGGTGTCTGAGGGGTGGATCAGGGGTGCCCGGGTGTATTTTGGGATGCCCAGGTGCATTTTGGGGCTCCCCTGCTCTGTCTGGGGGTGCCCAGGCGGTTTTGGGGTGTCTGAGGCCGTGTCCCCGCAGTTTTTCCGGGTGCTGAACGGGTACAAGATCGAGCACAAGCTGCTGCTGACGGGGACCCCGCTGCAGAACAACCTGGAGGAGCTGTTCCACCTGCTCAACTTCCTGACCCCCGAGCGCTTCAAGTGCGTCCCCTGTGTCACCTGTGTCACCCCCTGTGTCACCCCCCGTGTCACCTGTGTCACCTGTGTCACCTGTGTCACCCCCCGTGTCACCCCCTGTGTCACCCGTGTCCCTTCCTGTGTCCCCTCCATGTCCCCATGCAGGAGCTGTTCCACCTGCTCAACTTCCTGACCCCCGAGCGCTTCAAGTGCGTCCCCTGTGTCACCTGTGTCACCCCCTGTGTCACCCCCTGTGTCACCTGTCCCCTCCTGTGTCACCGGTGTCCCCTCCATGTCCCCTCCATGCAGGAGCTGTTCCACCTGCTCAACTTCCTGACCCCCAAGCGCTTCAAGTGCGTCCCCTGTGTCACCTGTGTCACCTGTGTCACCCCCGTGTCACCCCCTGTGTCACCTGTCCCCTCCTGTGTCACCTGTGTCACCTGTGTCACCCGTGTCCCTTCCTGTGTGCCCTCCATGTCCCCATGCAGGAGCTGTTCCACCTGCTCAACTTCCTGACCCCCGAGCGCTTCAAGTGCGTCCCCTGTGTCACCTGTGTCACCCCCCGTGTCCCCTCCTGTGTCACCCCCTGTGTCACCTGTCCCTTCCTGTGTCACCTGTCCCCTCCTGTGTCACTGGTGTCACCCCCCGTGTCACCCCCTGTGTCACCCGTGTCCCTTCCTGTGTCCCCTCCATGTCCCCTCACTGTCCCTTCCTGTGTCCCCTCCATGTCCCCACACTGTCCCTGTCCCCGTGTCCCCAGTAACCTGGAGGGCTTCCTGTGTCCCTCTGTCCTCTCACTGTCCCTTGTGTCCCCGTGTCCCCTCACTGTCCCTGTCGCCGTGTCCCCTCACTGACCGTGTCCCCATGTCCGCAGTAACCTGGAGGGCTTCCTGTGTCCCCCTGTCCCCTCACTGTCCGTGTCCCCGTGTCCCCAGTGTCCCCGTGTCCCCTCACTGTCCCTGTGTCCCCCGTGTCCCCTCACTGTCCCTGTCCCCCTGTCCCCTCACTGTCCCTGTCCCTGTGTCCCCAGTAACCTGGAGGGCTTCCTGTGTCCCCCTGTCCCCTCACTGTCCCTTGTGTCCCCGTGTCCCCAGTGTCCCCCTGTCCCCTCACTGACCATGTCCCCGTGTCCCCTCACTGTCCGTGTCCCCGTGTCCCCAGTAACCTGGAGGGCTTCCTGTGTCCCCCTGTCCCCTCACTGACCCTGTCCCCTCACTGTCCCCAGTGTCCCCCTGTCCCCTCACTGTCCCCGTGTCCCCCTGTCCCCTCACTGTCCCTTGTGTCCCCGTGTCCCCAGTAACCTGGAGGGCTTCCTGTGTCCCCCTGTCCCCTCACTGACCCTGTCCCCTCACTGTCCCCAGTGTCCCCCTGTCCCCTCACTGTCCCCGTGTCCCCGTGTCCCCAGTGTCCCCCTGTCCCCTCACTGTCCCCGTGTCCCCCTGTCCCCTCACTGTCCCTTGTGTCCCCGTGTCCCCAGTAACCTGGAGGGCTTCCTGGAGGAGTTTGCCGACATCTCCAAGGAGGACCAGATCAAGAAGCTCCACGACCTGCTGGGCCCCCACATGCTGCGGCGCCTCAAGGCCGACGTCTTCAAGAACATGCCGGCCAAGACGGAGCTGATCGTGCGCGTGGAGCTCAGCCCCATGCAGAAGTAGGGCCCCGTCCCCCTGTCCCCTGCCCCGGGGACTGTCCCCGGCCCTGCCAGGGCCACCGTGGTGTCCCCAGAGCGGCCGGTGGCACCGCTGTCCCCGCAGGAAGTACTACAAGTACATCCTGACGAGGAACTTCGAGGCGCTCAACTCGCGGGGCGGGGGGAACCAGGTGTCGCTGCTCAACATCATGATGGACCTCAAGAAGTGCTGCAACCACCCCTACCTGTTCCCCGTGGCTGCCATGGTGGGGACATGGGGACAGCGGGGACGTGGGGGGGCACCGGGGGGTGTGGGGGGACACGGGGACAACAGGGACAGTGGGGACAACAGGGACAGTGGGGACATGGGGGGACAGCGGGGGGTGTGGGGGGACATGGGGACAACAGGGACAGTGGGGACATGGGGACATGGGGACACGGGGGCTGTGAGGGGACACGGGGACACCAGGGACACGGGGATACCAGGGACAGTGGGGACATGGGGACAGTTGGGGGTGTGGGGGGACATGGGGACACCAGGGACATGGGGACAGCGGCGACGTGGGGGGGCACCAGGGGGTGTGGGGGGACACGGGGACAACAGGGACAGTGGGGACATGGGGGGACAGCGGGGGCTGTGAGGGGACACGGGGACACCAGGGACAGTGGGGACATGGGGACTCCGGGGACAGTGGGGACATGGGGACATCGGGGACAGTGGGGACATGGGGGCAGCGGGGATGTGGGGGGACAGCGGGGGGTGTGGGGGGACACGGGGACACCAGGGACATGGGGACACCGGGGACAGTGGGGACGTGGGGACACCGGGGGTGTGAGGGGACACGGGGACACCAGGGACACCAGGGACAGTGGGGACATGGGGACAGTTGGGGGTGTGGGGGGACATGGAGACACAGGGACACCACGGACATGGGGGGACAGCTGGGAGTGTGAGGGGACATGGGGACACCAGGGACACGGGGATACCAGGGACAGTGGGGACAAGGAGAGGACATGGGGGGACATGGGGACAGGGAGGGGACATGGGGACGGACATGGAGGGATGTGGGGACAAGAAGGGGTTGGAGTGACATGGCAAGGACAGAGGGACATGGGGTGGAGGAGCAGGGGACATGGAGATCATGGGGGGACACCTGTCCCTGTGGGTGACCTGGCAGTGTCCCCATGGGTGACCTGGCGGTGTCCCTGTCCCCAGGAGTCCCCGAAGCTGCCGAGTGGCGCCTACGAGGGCGGGGCCCTGATCAAGGCCTCGGGGAAGCTGCTGCTGCTGCAGAAGATGCTGCGCAAGCTGAAGGAGCAGAACCACCGCGTGCTCATCTTCTCCCAGGTGGGACCCAAAACCACCCCAAAATATCCCAAAATATCCCAAAATATCCCCAAAACCACCCCCAGAACCACCGCGTGCTCATCTTCTCCCAGTGGGACCCCAAAATACCCCAAATCCCCCCAGTCTGCCCAGTATGGGCTCTCCCAGTCCCTCCCAGTCCCTCCCAGTGTGCCCAGTACAGGGTCTGCAGTCCCTCCCAGTCCCTCCCAGTTCCCTCCCAGTCTCTTCCAGTCCCTCCCAGTCCCTCCCAGTCCCTCCCAGTCCCTCCCAGTCCCTCCCAGTGCCTCCCAGTCCCTCCCAGTCCCTCCCAGTGCCTCCCAGTCTGACCAGTGCTCACAGATGACGAAGATGCTGGACCTGCTGGAGGATTTCCTGGACTACGAGGGCTACAAGTACGAGCGCATCGACGGCGGCATCACCGGGGCCCTGCGGCAGGAGGCCATCGACCGCTTCAACGGTAGGGACAGGGGACAGGGACGGGGACAGAGGGGACAGGGACGGGGACAGGGACGGGGATGGGGACAGGGATGGGGACAGAGGGGACAGGGATGGGGACAGGGACAGGGACAGGGATGGGGACGGGGACAGAGGGGACAGGGGACAGGGACAGGGATGGGGACAGAGGGGACAGGGATGGGGACAGGGACAGGGGACAGGGACAGGGGACAGGGGACAGGGGACAGGGACAGGGGACAGGGATGGGGACAGGGACAGGGGACACGGATGGGGACAGAGGACAGGGATGGGGACAGAGGGGATGGGACAGGGATGGGGACAGGGGACAGGGATGGGGACAATGACAGGGACAGGGATGGGGACAGGGACAGGGGACAGGGACAGGCATGGGGACAGGGGGAGTTCAGGTGTCTTGAGGAATTCAGGTGGTTTTGGGGTATTTTGGGTCCGTCACTGATGCTGGCGGGGTAGCACTGGGGGGGTGGTTTTGGGGTGATTTTGGGGTGAATTTGGGGTGTTTTGGGTCCGTCACTGAGGCCGGGGGGGCAGCGCCGGGGGCGCAGCAGTGTGAGGGTGATTTTGGGGTGAATTTGGGGTGTTTTGGGTCCGTCACTGACGCCGGGGGGGCAGCGCCGGGGGCGCAGCAGTTCTGTTTCCTGCTGTCGACGCGGGCCGGGGGCCTCGGCATCAACCTGGCAACGGCCGACACGGTGGTGATCTTCGACTCGGACTGGAACCCCCACAACGACATCCAGGTGGGCACCGGGCACTGGCACCTGGGCACTGTCACACACCTGGGCACTGGCACCTGTGTAATGCCATCACTGGGCACCTGGGCACTGTCACACACCTGGGCACTGTCACATACCTGGGCACTGTCACATACCTGGGCACTGGCACCTGTGTAATGCCATCACTGGGCACCTGGGCACTGTCACACACCCGGGCACTGTCACACACCTGGGCACTGGCACCTGTGTAATGCCATCACTGGGCACCTGGACACTGTCACACACCTGGGCACTGGCACCTGGGCACTGTCACACACCTGGGCACTGTCACACACCTGGGCGCTGGCACCTGTGTAATGCCATCACTGGGCACCTGGCCAGTGTCACACACCTGGGCACTGTCACACACCTGGGCACTGTCACCTGTGTAATGCCATCACTGGGCACCTGGGCACTGTCACACACCTGGGCGCTGGCACCTGGGCACTGTCACACACCTGGACACTGTCACAAACCTGGGCACTGTCACCTGGGCACTGTCACCTGGGCACTGTCACCTGTGTAATGCCATCACTGGGCACCTGGACAGTGTCACACACCCGGGCACTGGCACCTGGGCACTGTCACATACCTGGGCACTGTCACACACCTGGGCACTGGCACCTGGGCACTGTCACATACCTGGGCACTGTCACACACCCGGGCACTGGCACCTGTGTAATGCCATCACTGGGCACCTGGGCACTGTCACACACCTGGGCACTGGCACCTGTGTAATGCCATCACTGGGCACCTGGCCAGTGTCACACACCTGGGCACTGGCACCTGGGCACTGTCACATACCTGGGCACTGGCACCTGGCCCATGTCACACACCTGGGCACTGTCACACACCTGGGCACTGTCACACACCTGGGCGCTGGCACCTGTGTAATGCCATCACTGGGCACCTGGCCAGTGTCACACACCTGGGCACTGGCACCTGGCCAGTGCCATCCCCAGAAACCGGGCACCTGGGCACTGTCACCTGTGTAATGCCATCACTGGGCACCTGGTCAGTGTCACCTGGACAGTGTCACCTGGCCAGTGCCATCTCCCAGAATCAGGCACCTGGACAGTGTCCCTGTCCTTGCAGGCCTTCAGTGGAGCTCGCCCCATGGGCCAGGCTGTCCCCTCATGTCCCTGGGGTGTCCCCATCCCATCTGACGTGTCCCTGACCTGTCCCCACCATGTCCCCACCATGTCCCCGTCCCTGTAGGCGTTCAGCCGGGCTCACCCCATGGGCCAGGCTGTCCCCTCATGTCCCTGGGGTGTCTCTGGTGTGTCCCCATCCCATCTGTCATGCCCCTGGTGTGTCCCCACGCTGTCCCCACGCTGTCCCCACGCTGTCCTGACCCGTCCCCTCCCTCTCAGGCCTTCAGCCGGGCTCACCGCATCGGCCAGGCCAACAAGGTGATGATTTACCGCTTCGTGACGCGGGCCTCGGTGGAGGAGCGGATCACGCAGGTGGCCAAGCGCAAGATGATGCTGACGCACCTGGTGGTGCGCCCGGGGCTGGGCTCCAAGGCCGGCTCCATGTCCAAGCAGGAGCTCGACGACATCCTCAAGTTCGGCACCGAGGAGCTCTTCAAGGACGAGAACGAGGGTGGGCATGGGGTGGGGCGGGGTGGGATCGATGGGATGGGGTGGGGTGGGATGGGATTGAAGGGGTGGGATGGGATGGGATGGGGTGGGATGGGATAATGGGATGGGATGGGGTGGGATGGGATGGGATGGGATGGGATGGGGTGGGATCAATGGGGTGGGATAATGAGGTGGGGTGGGATCGATGGGGTGGGATGGGGTGGGGATGGGATGGGATTGATGGGGTGGGATAATGGGATGGGGTGGACTGGGCTGTGTTGGGTTGGACTGGGCTGTGTTGGGCCATGTTGGGTTGGATTGAGCCGTGTTGGGCTGGACTGGGCCGTGTTGGGCTGGACTGGGCCGTGTTGGGCCATGTTGGGCTGGACTGGGCCGTGTTGGGCTGGACTGGGCCGTGTTGGGTTGGATTGAGCCGTGTTGGGCTGGACTGAGCCTTGTTGGGCTGGACTGGGCTGTGTTGGGCCATGTTGGGTTGGACTGGGCCATGTTGGGTTGGACTGAGCCTTTTTGGGCTGGACTGGGCCGTGCTGGACTGGACTGGGCTTTGTTGGGTTCAACTGGGCCGTGTTGAGTTGGACTGGGCCTTGTTGGGCTGGGCTGTGTTGGGTTCGACTGGGCCGTGTTGGGCCATGTTGGGTTGGACTGGGCCATGCTGGGCTAGACTCAGCCTTGTTGGGCTGGGCTGGGCTGGGCTGTGCTGGGCTGAACTGGGCTGTGTTGGGCTGGACTGGGCCGTGTTGGGCTGGACTGGGCCGTGTTGGGCTGGACTGGGCCGTGTTGGGTTGGACTGGGCCATGTTGGGCTGGACTGGGCTGTGTTGGGCTGGAGTGGGCTGGGCTGTGCTGGGCTGAACTGGGCCGTGTTGGGTTGGACTGGGCCATGTTGGGCCAAGTTGGGGTGTGACAAAGCCGTGTCACATCACCTTGAGAAGTGACAAAGCCACATGGGGCCATGTCAAGCCATGTTGGGGTGTGACAAAGCCGTGTCACATCACCTTGGAGCGCGTCCCCACGTGTCCCAGCACGCGTGGCCGTGTCCGGCCGTGTCCCAGCACGCGTGACACGGCGTGGCCACACGCAGGGGACAACAAGGAGGAGGACAGCAGCGTCATCCACTACGACAACGAGGCCATCGCGCGGCTGCTGGACCGCAACCAGGACGCCACCGACGACGCCGACGTGCAGAACATGAACGAGTACCTGAGCTCCTTCAAGGTGGCCCAGTACGTCGTCAGGGAGGAGGACAAGGTGTGCTGGGGACACTGTGGGGACAATGGGGACACTGGGGGGACAATGGGGACACGGAGGGACACGGGCGTGGTGGGGCTGGGGAGCCTGGAGGGGATGGACGAGCACCTGAGCTCATTCAAGGTGGCCCAGTCAGGGAGGAGGACAAGGTGTGCTGGGGACAATGGGGACACTGGGGACACTGGGGGGACACTGGGGGGACAATGGGGGACATGGAGGGACACTGGGGGACGTGGGCGTGGCGGGGATGGAGAGATGTTGGGTGGGTGAAGGACGTGGGGACATTGGAGATGGTGGAGAGGGAAGTGATGGGGACAATGGGATGGGGACAATGGGATTGGGGACAATGGGATGGGGACAGTGGGATTGGGGACAGTGAGATGGGGACAATGGGATGGGGACAAGGAGATTGGGGACAATGGGATTGGGACAGTGGGACTGGGGACAATGGGATGGGGACAATGGGATTGGGACAATGGGATGGGGACAGTGGGATGATGGAGTTGAGGACTGGAGAGGATGGAGATGATGGAGACAGTGGAGATGAAGATGATGAAAATGATGAAGATGGGAACAGTGGAGATGGAGATGATGATGATGGAGATGGAGATGATGAGGATGATGATGGAGATGGGGATGGGGATGATGATGATGAGGATGATGGAGATGGGGATGATGATGAGGGTAAGGATGATGATGGGGATGGGGATGATGATGATGAGGATGATGATGGAGGTGGAGATGATGATGAGGATAAGGATGATGATGGAGATGGAGATGATGATGATGATGATGGAGATGGCGATGGGGATGATGATGATGATGGAGGTGGAGATGATGATGAGGATAAGGATGATGATGGGGATGGGGATGATGATGATGAGGATGATGGAGATGATGATGCTGATGATGCTGGAGACACCAAGGACAGGGACACCAGAGCTGGGCACACCATCCCCAGCGCTGACCGACACGGCACTGACCCCGGGTGACCCCGGGTGACCCCGAGTGACCCCGAGTGACCCCGAGTGTCCGGCAGATCGAGGAGATCGAGCGGGAGATCATCAAGCAGGAGGAGAACGTGGACCCCGACTACTGGGAGAAGCTGCTGAGGCACCACTACGAGCAGCAGCAGGAGGACCTGGCCAGGAACCTGGGCAAGGGCAAGCGCGTGCGCAAGCAGGTCAACTACAACGACGCCGCCCAGGAGGACCAAGGTGGGCACTGGGAGGGACTGGGATGGCACTGGGAGGGACTGGGAGGGACTGGGACACACTGGGAGGGACTGGGAGGGACTGGGATGGACTGGGAGGGACTGGGACACACTGGGAGGGACTGGGATGGCACTGGGACAGACTGGGATGGAACCTGGGCAAGGGCAAGCGCGTGCGCAAGCAGGGCAACTACAACGATGCTGCCCAGGAGGACCAAGGTGGGCACTGGGAGGGACTGGGAGGGACTGGGATGGACTGGGACACACTGGGATACACTGGGATAGCATTGGGACAAACTGGGATGGAACCCAGGCAAGGGCAAGCCCAGGTCAACTACAACGCCGCCGCCCAGGAGGACCAAGGTGGGCACTGGGATGGACTGGGACACACTGAGATGGCACTGGGACACACTGGGAGGGACTGGGAGGGACTGGGATGGCACTGGGACACACTGGGGTGGCACTGGGACACACTGGGACAGACTGGGGTGGCACTGGGACACTGGGATGGCACCGGGCTGTCACTGAGTGTCCCCACCGTGTCCCCCAGACAACCAGTCCGAGTACTCGGTGGGCTCCGAGGAGGAGGACGAGGACTTCGACGAGCGGCCCGAGGGTGAGGGACCCTGGGGGGACAGGGTGTCCCCAAAGGGGGACAGGGTGTCACTAAAGGGGGGTCAGGGTGTCCCCAGGGGGGGGCAGGGTGTCCCCAAAGGGGTCTGGGTGTCCCCAAAGGGGGTCAGAGTGTCCCCAAGGGGGGGTCAGAGGTCCTGGGGCATTTGGGGTGGCCCAAGATGGCTCAGGGTGTCCCTAAGGGGGTCACAGTGTCACCAAGGGGGGGCTCAGGATGCCATGGGTGGGGTCAGGGTGTCCCCAAGGTGGGGTCAGGGTGCCATTGTGGGGGGGGTCAGGGTGCCATGGGGGGGGTCATGGTGCCATTGTGGGGGGGTCAGGGTGTCCCCAAGGTGGGGTCAGGGTGCCATTGTGGGGGGGGTCAGGGTGTCCCTAAGGAGGTCAGGGTGTCCCCAAGGTGGGGTCAGGGTGCCATGGGGGGGGTCAGGGTGTCCCCAAGGTGGGGTCAGGGTGCCATGGGGGGGGGGGTCAGGGTGCCATGGGGGGGGGTTGCTGACCCCTCCCCTCCCCCAGGCCGGCGTCAGTCCAAGCGGCAGCTGCGGAACGAGAAGGACAAACCCCTCCCCCCACTGCTGGCCCGGGTGGGCGGCAACATCGAGGTGAGGGGGGGACACTGGGGACACCTGGGGACACCCTGGGGACACCCCTGGGGACACTGGGGACACCCCTGGGGACACCCCTGGGGGGGCTTGGGGACATTCCCGGGAGCCTGGGGACACCCCTGGGGACACCTGGGGACACCCCTGGGGACACCCCTGGGGACACCTGGGTCACCTCCACATGGGGCTCAGACACCTGAGTGACCCCTCAGCACCTGGGTCCCCAAATCAGAGGGTCAGGGGTCACCTGGAGCCCACTGTGCCCACGTCTGGGGACAAGGCATGGGGGGGACTCTGCACAGCCAATGTCCCCAGTGTCCCCTTGATGTCCCCAATGTGTCCCCAATGTGTCCCCAGTGTCCTCAATGTCCTCAATGTCCCCAATGTCCCCCTGACCCTCTGTTGCCCCTGATGTCCCCAATGTCCCCGATGACCCCGATGTCCCCAGTGTCACCAATGTCCTCAATGTCCCCAATGCCCCCGATGTCCCCAATGTCCCCCTGACCCCCCAGTGCCCCTGGTGCCCCCAATGTCCCCGATGCCCCCATTGTCCCCAATGCCCCCAATGTCCCCAATGTGCCCAATGCCCCTCGATGTCCCCAGTGCCCCCAATGTCCCTGATGCCCCCAATGCCCCCAATGTCCCCAATGTCCCCAGTGCCCTGGATGTCCCCGTTGTCCCTGATGTCCCCAATGCCCCCGATGCCCCCAATGCCCCCAATGCCCCCAGTGCCCCCAATGCCCCCGATGCCCCCGATGTCCCCAATGCCCCCAATGCCCCCGATGTCCCCTCAATGTCCCCAATGTCCCCGATGTCCCCCCAGGTGCTGGGGTTCAACACAAGGCAGCGCAAGGCTTTCCTCAACGCCGTCATGCGCTGGGGGATGCCCCCCCAGGACGCCTTCACGTCCCAGTGGCTCGTGAGGGACCTGCGGGGCAAAACCGAGAAGGAGTTCAAGTAGGTGACAAAGGGGACGCACCTGGGGACACACCTGGGGACACCGGGGAGGGGTGGTGGCACTGCGGAGACCACAGGATCTATGGGGGAAAGGTGGCGTCAAGGACGGGTGGTGGCATCAGGGACGGGTGGTGGCACTGGGCCGATGGCATCGAGGACAGGTGATGTCAGGGAGAGGTGGTGGCACTGGGGACAAGGGTTGACACCGGGTGGTGGCACTGGGGACAGGCGGTGGCGTCAGGGGGACAGGTGGTGGCAGGGTAGTGAGGTGTCCGTGTGTCCCCATGTCCTCATGTTGTCCCCATGTCCTCTGTGTCCTTTCATCCCCATGTCCTTATTGTCCCCGTGTCCCCTCATCTTCCTGTGTGGCCCTGTGCCCTCCATTGTCCCCCAATGTCCCCCAGTGTCCCCAATGTCCCCAATGCCCCTCGATGTCCCCAATGTCCCCAGTGTCCCCAATGTCCCTGATGTCTCCAATGTCCCTGATGTCCCCAATGTCCCCCAGTGTCCCCAATGTCCCTGTGCCCTCCATTGTCCCATGTCCCCAGTGTCCCCAGTGTGCCCAATGCCCCTCGATGTCCCCAATGTCCCCAATGTCCCCAGTGTCCCCAATGTCCCTGATGTCTCCAATGTCCCTGATGTCCCCAATGTCTCCAATGTCCCCAATGTCCCTGTGCCCTCAATTGTCCCATGTCCCAAATGTCCCCAATGTCTCCAGTGTTCCCAATGTCTCCAATGTCCCCGATGTCCCCGATGTCCCCAATGTCCCAATGTCCCCAATGTCCCCAATGTCCCCAATGTGCCCAATGCCCCTCAATGTCCCCAATGTCCCCAGTGTCCCCCAATGTCCCCGCTGTCCCCGTGCCACATGATGAGCCCTTACTCAGCCGAGCGCTGTCCCTGTCGGTGTTCCTGGGGCCCGGACGAGGCCGTGTCCCCCTCAGCCCGACACAAAGCCACCCCCGATGTCCCCGTGTCCCCCTCGGGGGGCCGGGTGTGGCCCAGGGGACGCCAGAGCGGTGGCAGGTCCCTGGTCCCTGCCATGACCCCGGCACAGCCCCCACGGGCGCCGTGACGAGGGGACGGGCTGATGGTGCGGGGACGGCGGGGACACTGGGGACACTGGGGACATTGGGACAGCAGGGATGTCAGGGACACTGGGGACATTGGGGACACTGGGGACACTGGGGACTCTGGGGACACTGGGGACTGTGGGGACACTGGGGACACTGGGGACACTGGGGACTGTGGGGACACTGGGGACAGGGTCTGTGAGGACACTGGGGACAGGGTCTGTGGGGACAGTGACCTTGGGGCAGGGTGTGTGGGCATGGTGGCGCAGGTGGCACAGGCAGGGGCACGGGCAGTGTCAGTGGCACAATCAGGGGTGGTGGCTCAGGCGGTGGCAGTGGCTCAGGCGGTGGTGGCACAGGGTTGGTGGCAGTGGCCTAGGGGTGGTGGTGGCACCGGTGGTGGCAGTGTCCCCGGGGTTGGTGGCCCAGCAGTGGCCCTGAATGCTGTCCCCAGGGCCTACGTGTCCCTGTTCCTGCTGTCCCTGTTCCTGCTGTCCCTGTTCATGCTGTCCCTGTCCCCAGGGCCTACGTGTCCCTGTTCATGCTGTCCCTGTCCCCAGGGCCTACGTGTCCCTGTTCATGCGCCACCTGTGCGAGCCGGGCGCCGACGGCTCCGAGACCTTCGCGGACGGCGTCCCCAGGGAGGGGCTGAGCCGGCAGCAGGTGCTGACCCGCATCGGAGTCATGTCCCTCGTCAAGAAAAAGGTACCTGGCACACCTGGGGACAGGCTGGGGACACCTGGGACACCCAGGGACACCTGGGGACAGGCTGGGGACAGCCCAGCCTGAACACGGGGAGGGGCTGAGCCAGCAGCAGGTGCTGACCCGCATCGGAGTCATGTCCCTCGTCAAGAAAAAGGTACCTGGCACACCTGGGGACAGGCTGGGGACAGGCTGGGGACACCTGGGACACCCAGGGACAGGCTGGGGACACCTGGGACACCCAGGGACACCTGGGGACACCTGGGGACAGCCCAGCCTGAACACGGGGAGGGGCTGAGCCGGCAGCAGGCGCTGACCCCCATCGGAGTCATGTCCCTCGTCAAGGAAAAGGTACCTGGGGACACCTGGGGACACACCTGGGACAGCCCTGGGGACAGGCCTGAGCACCTGGGGACAGGCTGGGGACAGGCTGAGTAGCTGGGGACACACCTGGGACAGCCTGAATGCCTGGGGACACACCTGGGAACAGCCTGGGACAGCCCTGGGACACGCAGGGACACCTGGGGACACACCTGGGGACAGCCTGGGAACAGCCTGGACAGCTGGGGTTCCTTGGGCAGGTTTTTGGGGTGGATTTTTGGGATTTTTGGGGTTTTTGGGGTGGATTTTTGGGGTTTTTGGGGTTTTTGACCCCCCCTGTTGTGTCCCCTGTGCAGGTGCAGGAGTTCGAGCACATCAACGGGCGCTGCTCCCTGCCCGAGCTGGGCCCTGGGGATGCTTTAGGGTCCCTTTTTGGGGCAGGTTTTAGGGGTGGATTTTGATGGTTTTGGGGTGGGATTTTTTGGGGTTTTTGGGGTGGATTTTCAGGGTTTTTGGGATCCCCTGACCCCTCCACGTCCCCTGTGTAGGTGCAGGAGTTCGAGCACATCAACGGGCGCTGGTCCCTGCCCGAGCCGGGCCCTGGGGATGCTTTAGGGTCCATTTTTGGGGCAGGTTTTAGGGGTGGATTTTGATGGTTTTAGGGGTGGATTTTGATGGTTTTGGGGTGGGATTTTTTGGGGGTTTGGGGTTTTTGGGATGGATTTTCAGGGTTTTTGGGATCCCCTGACCCCTCCACGTCCCCTGTGCAGGTGCAGGAGTTCGAGCACATCAACGGGCGCTGGTCCCTGCCCGAGCTGGCCCCCGAGCCCAGCGCCGACTCCAAGCGCTCGTCCCGCGCCTCCTCCCCCGCCAAGACCGGACCCCCCAGCCCCGAGCAGAGCGGCCCCCCCAGCCCCGCGCCCCCCACACCCGGTACCCACGGCGGGGACACCACGGGGACAGGGACAGGGGTGGGGACAGGGATGGGGATATGGGCACAGGGATGGGGACACAATGGGGGCGTCATGGGGACACAGCTGGGGACACGGGGACAGGGGTGGGGACATGGGGACAGGGATGGGGACAGAGGGACAGGGAACATGGCTGGGGACAGGGATGGGGACATGGGGATGGGCATGGGGACAGGCGTGGGGACAGGAATGGGGACATGGAGACATGGGGACAGGGATGGGGACATGGATGGGGACATGGGAACATGGCAGGGGGACAGGAATGGAGACATGGGGACAAGGATGGGGACAGGAATGGGGACACGGGGACAGGGATGGGGACACAGGGACACGGCTGGGGACAGGATGGGGACAGGATGTGCTGACGTCCCCTGTCCCCAGCCACGCCGGCACCCAGCGAGCGCGGGGACGGGCCAGGGCCACCCCCGGACAGGGACGAGGGTGACACCAGGGACGAGAAAGAGCCCAAAGGCCCCGAGAAGATGGAGACAGATGTGAGTGACACAACTGTCCCCAACCCTGTCCCTGTCCCCACCACGGCCTCCCTGTCCCAGTCGTCTTCACCTTGTCCCCAACTCCGTCCCATCCCTGTCCCCAGCTGTGTCCTCGCTGTCCCCAACCCTGTCCCTGTCCCCAACGCTGTCCCTGTCCCCAATGCTGTCCCCACCCTCCTGTCCTTGTCCCTGTCCTTGTCCCCAGCTGTGTCCTCGCTGTCCCCAACGCTGTCCCTGTCCCCAACCCTGTCCCCACCCTCCTGTCCTTGTCCCTGTCCCCGTGTCCCCCCTCGGTGTTGCCCTCAGGGGGGCGATGTCCCCACGGATGGGGACGCCGAGGGTGACAGCCCCTCCTGTCCCCGCAGCCCCCTGTCCCCGAGGTGCCACCGTCGCCGGGCGATGGCAGCGAGGCCGAAGGGCCCCGCAAGGGGGAGGAGGAGGAGGGACCCGGCCACAGGGACCCCGAGGCCGAAGGGCCCCCGGCCCGCGAGGAGCGGCCAGGTGAGACCCCCCGGGAAACCCCAAATCCTGGGAACCCCCAAAAACTCCAAATCCCAGAAACCCCAAATCCTGGAAACACGAAATCCTGGGAAACCCAAATCCCAGAACCCCAAACCCCCAAAAACCCCAAATCCCAGAAACCCCAAATCCTGGAAACACCAAATCCTGGGAAACCCAAAATCCCAAATCCTTGGAAGACACCAAATGCCAAAAGCCCCAAATCCTGGAAACCCCAAAACCCCAAACCCCAAAAACCCCAAATCCCTGGAAAATCCCAAATCCCTGGAAAACCCCAAACTGCAAAAACCCCAAATCTCCAAACCCCCAAATCCCCAAAAATCCCAAAACCCCCAAATCCCAAAAATCCCAAAACCCCCAAAACCCCCAAAAACCCCAAAAACCCCCGAAAACCCCAAAAACCCCAAAAACCCCAAAAGCCCCAAAAGCCCCAAAACCCCAAAAGCCCCAAAAGCCCCAACCCCGCAGGTGCCGAGGCCGAGAAGGTTCCGGGGCTGGACAAGGGGGACGAGAAGGCCCCGGAGGAGGAGCCCAAGGAGCGCCCGGGGGACCCCGACCCCAAACGAGGTAATGGGGGCGGGGCTTTAAGGGAAAGGGGCGTGGCCTGACCCACGATGGGCGGGGCTTGATAAAAGGGGGCACGTCCTAATAGACAGGACGGTGTTTCACAGAAGGGGGTGTGGCCTAGCACGAGTGGGCGGTGCTTATTTGAAGGGGTGTGGTCTAAGAGGACTGGGCGGGGCTTAGAAAAAGAGGCGTGGCCTAACCTGGTGGGGGCGGGGCTTAACCCACCCCTTGTCTCGTTTATTGTTGGGGCTGGGGGGATTTGGGGGGACCGAGGGGGGGGTCAGACGTGCCCTGAGCCCCCCAAACCCATCCCTGAACCCCCAAATTTGTCCCTGACCCCCCAAACCTATCCCTGACCCCCAAACCCATCCTTGACCCCCTAAACCCATCCCTGACCCCCGAAACCCATCCCTGACACCCCCAAACCCATCCCTGACACCCCAAACCCATCCCTGATCCCCCGAATGTGTCCCTGACCCCCCAAATTTGTCCCTAACCCCCCCAAATGTGTCCCTGACCCCCCAAATGTGTCCCTGACCCCCCGAATGTTCCGCTCCCCGCAGAGGAGCCCAAGGCCGAGCGGGAGCCGCGGCCCAACGGGCGCCGCGAGGACAAGGCCGAGAAGCCGCGGTTCATGTTCAACATCGCCGACGGCGGCTTCACGGGTGAGCACGGGGACACCCAGGGGACACTGGGGACACCCAGGGGACACCAGGGGACACCAGGGGACACCAGAGGACACCAGGGGACAGCCCTGACCCGCTGTCCCCACCCCTGCAGAGCTGCACACGCTGTGGCAGAACGAGGAGCGCGCCGCCATCTCCTCGGGGAAGCTCAACGAGATCTGGCACCGGCGCCACGACTACTGGCTGCTGGCTGGCATCGTCCTGTATCCTTGGGGTGTCACCAGGGGATTTGGGGTGTCACCGTGGGGATTTGGGGTGTCCCTGGGGCAGGGACAATGCCAGCACACTGAGGGTGACATGGTGAGGGTGGCACTGGTGACACGGCTGCTGGCTGGCATCGTCCTGTATCCTTGGGGTGTCACCAGGGGTGTCACCAGGGGATTTGGGGTGTCACCAGGGGATTAGGGTGTCACCGTGGGGATTTGGGGTGTCCCTGGGGCAGGGACAGTGCCAGCACACTGAGGGTGACATGGTGAGGGTGGCACTGGTGACACGGCTGCTGGCTGGCATCGTCCTGTATCCTTGGGGTGTCACCAGGGGTGTCACCAGGGGATTTGGGGTGTCACCAGGGGATTAGGGTGTCCTTGGGCTGGGGACAGTGACAGCACAGTGAGGGTGACACCACAGTGAAGGTGACAGCCAGGAGAGGGTGACAAATGTGGGTGACAGCCAGGAGAGGGTGGCATCCATGGTTGGTGTGCTGGATGTGGGGGACACTGGGGACAGGGAGAGGTGATGATGCAGTGACAGGGTGGCACGGTGACACAGGTGACATGGTCACACAGTGACAGGTGACAAAGGTGACACAGGTGACAAAGGTGACACAGGTGACAGGTGGCATCCTTAGCACGCAGCCATGGCTCTGTGTGCTGTGTGTGGGAGGTGTTGGGGACAGGGTGGCATGGTGCCATGGTGACAGGTGACACAGGTGACACAGGTGACAAAGGTGACACGGTGACAGGTGGCATCCTTAGCGTGCAGCCACGGCTCCGTGTGCTGTGTGTATGGGGGATGTGATGATGCAGTGATAGGGTGACATGGCGCCATGGTGACATGGTGACAGGGTGACACAGTGACAGGGTGACACAGGTGACACAGGTGACAGGTGACACGGTGACACAGGTGACATGGTGACACAGGTGACACGGTAACACAGGTGACACAGTGACAGGTGACAGGGTGACACAGTGACACGATGACAGGTGACACAGTGACAGGGTGACACAGGTGACACAGGTGACATGGTGACACAGGTGACACAGTGACAGGGTGACACAGGTGACACAGGTGACACGGTGACAGGTGACACGGGTGACACGGTGACAGGTGGCATCCTTAGCGCGCAGCCACGGCTACGCGCGCTGGACCGACATCCAGAACGACGGCGCCTTCGGGGTCATCAACGAACCCTTCAAGGGCGAGGCCTCCAAGGGCAACTTCCTGGAGATGAAGAACAAGTTCCTGGCGCGCCGCTTCAAGGTCAGCAAAGCGGGGGACACCGGTGGCACGGGGTGGCACGGGGGTGACAGCGAGGGTGGCACGGGGTGGCACTGGGGTGGCACTGGGTGGCACTGGGTGGCACTGGGGTGGCCTTGCATGAGGGGCTGGGATGAGCGGGAAGGCGGCCGAGGGTGCTCCCACACCTGGGCGGGTCCTGCAGGTGTTGGGTGAGGTCAGGGTTGGACACCTGGACATTTGTGTTGTCCAGATGTTGGTGAGGTCAGGGCTAAACCCACCCATACCTGGACCATCCAGATGTTGATGAAATCAGGATTAGACCCACCAACACCTGGACCCTCCAGCTGTTGATGAGGTCGGGGCTGGACCCACCCACACCTGAACCCTCCAGCTGTTGATGAAATCAGTTCTGACCCCTCCAGCTGTTGATGGAATCAGTTCTGATCCCTCCAGCTGTTGATGAAATCAGTGCTGATCCCTCCAGCTGTTGATGGAATCAGTTCTGATCCCTCCAGCCGTTGATGGAATCAGTTCTGACGCCTCCAGCTGTTGATGGAATCAGGGCTGGACCCTCCAGCTGTTGATGGAATCAGTTCTGATCCCTCCAGCTGTTGATGGAATCAGGGCTGGACCCACCCACACCTGAACCCCTCCAGCTGTTGATGGAATCAGTTCTGATCCCTCCAGCTGTTGATGGAATCAGTTCTGATCCCTCCAGCCATTGATGGAATCAGGGCTGGACCCTCCAGCTGTTGATGGAATCAGTTCTGACCCCTCCAGCCGTTGATGGAATCAGTTCTGATCCCTCCAGCCGTTGATGGAATCAGTTCTGACCCCTCCAGCCGTTGATGGAATCAGTTCTGACCCCTCCAGCTGTTGATGGAATCAGTTCTGACCCCTCCAGCCGTTGATGGAATCAGTTCTGACCCCTCCAGCCATTGATGGAATCAGTTCTGATCCCACCAGCTGTTGATGAAATCAGTTCTGACCCCTCCAGCTGTTGATGGAATCAGTTCTGATCCCTCCAGCTGTTGATGGAATCAGTTCTGACCCCTCCAGCTGTTGATGGAATCAGTTCTGATCCCCCCAGCCGTTGATGGAATTGGGGCTCCCCCCCTCTCCCCACACCCGAACCCATCCCCTCCTTTCTCCCCTCCTGCTGCAGCTGCTGGAGCAGGCGCTGGTGATCGAGGAGCAGCTGCGCCGCGCCGCCTACCTGAACATGACGCAGGACCCCAGCCACCCCGCCATGGCGCTCAACACGCGCTTCGCCGAGGTCGAGTGCCTGGCCGAGAGCCACCAGCACTTGTCCAAGGAGTCGCTGGCGGGCAACAAGCCGGCCAACGCCGTGCTGCACAAGGGTAAGGGGCGGCAGCAGGGCCGGCGCGCCCGGCGCGGGGCTCGGCCCGTGTAGCGCCCGCCTCGTGCTCTGTACGCGCCTGTGACGCCATTAAAGAGGGGTTTGCTCCCACCCAACGCCGCCTCCCGGTGTCTCCTTGCTCTGCGTGTGCTTTCTGGGGCGGGGCAGGGGCGGGGCTGCGCCGCGACGCCGGGCACGGGGCGCCAGGAGAGGTGCTGGAAAGGTGGAGGAAAGTGGTAGTAAAGGTGGAGTAAAGTGATAGTAAGGTCGTAGTAAAGTCGGAGTAGAGTAGTAGTAGTAAGTTGGAGTAAAGTACTAGTAAAGTAGGAGTAGAGTAGAGGAGTAGTAGAGTATGAGTAGAGGAGCAGTAAAGTTGGAGTAAGGTCAGGGTAAAGTCCAAGTAAATTCAGACTAAAGTCCAAGTAAGTTCGGGCTAAAGTCTGAGTAAATTGGGACTAAAGTCCGAGTAAAATGAGACTAAAGTCCAAGTAAAGTCCATGTAAATTCGGACTGAAGTCCACGTAAAGGCAGAGTAAATTTGGAGTGAATTCGGACTAAAGTCAGCGTAAAGGAGGAGTAAAGTCTGGGTAAATTCAGACTAAAGTCTGAGTACATTGGGACTAAAGTCTCAGTAAATTCAGACTGAAGTCCAAGTAAAGTCAGTGTAAAGGTGGAGTAAAATCCAAGTAAATTTGGACTAAAGTCCAAGTAAAGTCAGCGCAAAGGGAGAGGAAATTCCAAGGAAATTTGGAGTAAAGGCAGAGCAAAGTTGCAATAAAGTCCAAGTAAGCTCGGAGTAAAGTCAGCGTAAGGCGGGAGGCGCATGGAGGGGTTGTGGCTTGGCGCTAAGGTGGCTCTGCTGAGTAGCTGTGGTGTAAAGCTGGAGTATGTCCCTAGTGCCGTCCTGTGTGTATCTCTGGAGTAGTTTACGCCTTGATCCCTTCCCTCCCTCCCTCCCTCCTCCCTCCTTGCCTGGGGCTGTTTGGGTGGAGCATCCCTGGAGTATCCCCGCGGTGCATGCTGGGAGTAAGGCTGGAGTAGCACCGGTGTTTGCATGCGCTGGAGCACCCCGGTGTAAGCGCGGAGTATCCCTGGTGTAATTAATGAGTAAAGCCTGGAGGGCTCGGGGGGGATGAGCTGAGTAAACCCGGAGTATCCCTGGTGTATTTAATGCCAGGAATATCCCTGGAGTCACCTCCAGCATGTCCGAGGAGTAGCCATGGAGTAGCCATGGAGTAGCCCAGTGTGTGCAGGCCTGCAGTAAGGCAGGAGTAACCCTGGAGTATTACTGGGGCATCCAACAAGTACCCCCAGAGCGTAAAGAGTAACCCTGGAGTATCTCCAGAGTACCTTGAGGAGATACTCAGAGTAAGGAGCACAGCTGGAGGGGTACCTCCACTGTGGGCAAGGTAAATCAGGAGTAAACCCAGAGTAAGCCAGGAATAAACCCAGAGTAAGTCAGGAGTATCCCCAGAGTAAGTCAGGAGTATCCCCCGAGTACCCCCACCCTACTCACACCCCCTCCCCCTGCGCATGCCCCCTCCCCTGCCCACTCACAACCCTGAGTAAGCTCTGAGTAACCCCTGAGTAACTCCCACCTCCTCCCCCTCCCTCTCTCTACCTCCCATTCTCACGTGAGTATCTCCCGCCCACCCCCTCCCCACGAGTAACCCGTGAGTAACCTGTGAGTAAGCTGTGAGTAAGCTGTGAGCAGGGCCGGGCGGTGCTGACGGGGCTGTCTCTCTCTCTCTGTGCCCGCGGGCAGTGCTGAACCAGCTGGAGGAGCTGCTCAGTGACATGAAGGCGGACGTGACGCGCCTGCCGGCCACGCTGTCCCGCATCCCCCCCATCGCCGCCCGCCTGCAGATGAGCGAGCGCAGCATCCTCAGCCGCCTGGCCAGCAAGGGCACCGAGAGCCACCCCCCGCCCGTGAGTCACCCCTGGGGACATTGGCATTGTCACCTTGTCACCTTGTCACACTGCCCTGGGGATATCAGCATTGTCACCCTGCCCTGGGGATATCGGCATTGTCACCCTGCCCCTGTCCCCACTATGGCATCCTCAGCCGCCTGGCCAGCAAGGGCACCGAGAGCCACCCCCCGCCCGTGAGTGACACCTTGGGGACATTGGCATTGTCACACCCTGGGGACATTGTCACCCTGTGCCCCCGTCACCCTGCCCTGGGGATATCAGCATTGTCACCCTGTCCCCGCTATGGCATCCTCAGCCGCCTGGCCAGCAAGGGCACCGAGAGCCACCCCCCGCCCGTGAGTGACACCCTGGGGACACTGTCACCCTGTCACCCTGTGCCCCCGTCACCCTGTGCCCCCGTCACCCTGCCCCTGGGGATATCAGCATTGTCACCCTGCCCCTGTCCCCGCTATGGCATCCTCAGCCGCCTGGCCAGCAAGGGCACCGAGAGCCACCCCCCGCCCGTGAGTCACCCCTGGGGACATTGGCATTGTCACACCTTGGGGACATTGTCACCCTGTGCCCCTGTCACCCTGTGCCCCTGCCACCCTGCCCTGGGAATGTCCCCTGCCCCCACAGCAGGTGACAGCAGGGGGGTGGCACCAGGAGGTGACATGGGGGGGATGACCCTGGCGGTGACCCTGGGGGTGACCCTGGCGGTGACCCTTGCGGTGACCCTGGAGGTGACACTGGAGGTGACACTGGAGGTGACCCTGGCGGTGACACTGGGGGGTGGCACCAGGAGGTGACCCTGGAGGTGACCCTGGCGGTGACCCTGGAGGTGACCCTGGGGGTGACCCTGGCGGTGACCCTGGCGGTGACCCTGGCGGTGACACTGGGGGGTGGCACCAGGAGGTGACCCTGGCGGTGACACTGGGGGATGACCCTGGGGGTGACCCTGGCGGTGACACTGGGGGGTGGCACCAGGAGGTGACCCTGGAGGTGACCCTGGCGGTGACCCTGGAGGTGACCCTGGGGGTGACCCTGGCGGTGACCCTGGCGGTGACCCTGGCGGTGACACTGGGGGGTGGCACCAGGAGGTGACCCTGGCGGTGACACTGGGGGATGACCCTGGGGGTGACCCTGGCGGTGACCCTGGCGGTGACAGCCGTGTCCCTGTCCCCAGAGCTTCCCGCCGGGTCCCTACGCCACCCCCCCGAGCTACGGGGGCACCTTTGGGACCCCCCCGGCCGGAGCCCTCCCCCACCCCGGGGGGGCCAACTACAGCCAGATGCCACCAGGGTCCTTCATCTCCGGTGAGACTGGGGACAGTGGGGACACTGAGGGGACACTGGGGACAATCGGACATGGGGGTCACAAATGGGGACATCCCCCCCGGGGTGCCAGATGCCACCAGGGGTCACCGAGGGGTCCCTGGGGGGACCATTTGGGGGTCCCTGGGGGGACCATTTGGGGGATCCTTGGAGGGGTCATTTGGGGAGGGGTCACTGGGGGGGCGGGGTCGGGGTCACTGAGGGGTCCCAAGGGTGTCACCCATGGGTGGGGGTCTCTGGGTGTGTCTGACCCCCCCCGTTGCTGGTGAAGCGCGAGGGGCTCCCATTGATTGGGGGGGTCCCTGAGGGGGTTCCCGTGGGTGGGGAGGGGTCTCTGGGGTTCCCAGGGATGGGGAGGGGTCTCAGGGGGTGTCACCCTTGGGTGGGGGGGTTCCCGTGGGTGGGGAGGGGTCTCTGGGGTTCCCATGGATGGGTGGGGGGTCCCAGACGCCCCCTGACCCCCCCGTTCCCCCCCAGCCTCGAACGGCCCCGCGGTGCTGGTGAAGCGCGAGGGGCTCCCATTGATAGGGGGATCTCTGAGGGGTTCCCATGGGTGGGGAGGGGTCTCTGGGGTTCCCAGGGATGGGTGGGGGGTCCCAGACGCCCCCTGACGCCCCCGTTTCCCCCCCAGCCTCGAACGGCCCCGCGGTGCTGGTGAAGCGCGAGGCGGAGGCGCTGGAGCAGCAGCGCAAGGAGCCCCGGGGGGGGGAGGTGATTTGCATCGACGACTGAGGGGGGGCGGGGCCTGGGGGGGGCCCCGCCCCTCCCCCACCCCCCCCAACCCCTCCCCAACCCCCCCCCCCACCAACCCCCCCCGCCCCCCGAGAGCCCGGCGGGGTGGGGGAGGGGCAGCGCGCGGGGTGGGGGCGGGGCTATAAATACGGAATTCTATAAATATGGATTTATGGGGGGGGAGGGGCGGGGCGGGGGGCGGGGCGCTCCCACCCCTCCCCCCTCTCCCCCTTCCCCCCCCCCCACACCGGGCTCGGGCTCGTGATTGGACGGCAGCGAACGAATAAACCCCGGAAACGGCCCTGGCCACGCCCCCCGCCTGCGCCGCGGTCACGCCCCCCGGGGAAAAGGGGGCGTGGTCAAAATGTGGTGGGCGTGGTTAATGGTGGGTGGGCGTGGCTATCATGGGGTGGGTGTGGTTTGCATTGAGGTGGGCGTGGCTAATGTGGGGATGCGTGGCTACAGTGGGCTGGGCGTGGCTACAATAGGAGTGGGTGTGGCTAAAATTTAGTGGGCGTGGTTATCATTGGGGTGGGTGTGGCTACTGGGGATGGGCGTGGCAACTGTGGGGATGGACGTAGCCATCGTGGGGGTGGGCGTGACTAGTGTGGGGATGAGCATCCTGTGGGTAGGCGTGGCTACCATCAGGACGGGCGTGGCCACCATGGCAGTGGTCACGTGGGGCTGGTGGCTACCAGGACATGGGGTTTGACCACTGGTGGGGTGGGCGTGGCTCCCGATGAGTGGGCGTGGCTATCGTGGGGTGGGTGCGGCCACATTTGGGGTGGGCGTGGCTATCGTGGGGGTGGGTGTGGCCACCATGGAGTGCTCAGCTTGTGCCCATCATGGCGGTGGCCGGGGGGGTGAGGGAAGTTCCATTTCTTGAAGCCCTTTTGCGCCGTTTTGCCCAAATTTGGGCGTT
>NW_023416714.1:85559-120127 GCF_012460135.2 Molothrus ater | reverse complement strand
GATCAGAATCAACACCCCAGAGCCTTTGAAATTTATGTGATAAGATCCTAATAAAACAGTATTGAATCTTGAATAATACTAATGGATCTTAACGACTAAATTGAGGAGATTCCTATCATGTCAACTAACTAAGTAGAAGATTAAACTACCCTAAAAGCTTAAAAAACAGTCCTATTCCTATCTAGTCCTATTGATACCTAACTCTTGCTAGCCCTGGACAACCTGCAGGGTTGTCTAATTTGGTCTTTTCTTCTTGGCGAGAGGCTCTGCTGCCTTCCGAGGCCGATGTCTTCTCCTGTGGTTGTTCCTTTCCTTCACGGTTTCAAACACCCTGCAAGATAGGAAACAAACCATCCATTGCTCACTTTAGTACACACCATGAAACCAAGTGCCGAGATCTCCGTTTGAGTAGGAATTTCTGTCTTTTCGGGCAGTGGCACATTTGTGAATTGATCAGCACCATGAGTCTGATGGTTCTACTTTCAATGCCTTGAAATGTCTTCCTCCTTTTGCTGCATCCTCTTTTGAATTTGATCAGCAGCATCAAACCAAGCTTTGATGGATCTATTCCTACTTGTATGAACTGTGTCTTGTTGGGGCACGGCAAGGTTTCATTGTGAAGGCTGGGTTTTACCTAAGCTCTTTGGGTTTGAGGTGGGTGTTAAGCTTGACCACGGCTGCCGGGGGCGATGCTGCAAGTGCCCCCAGCTTCCCCTGCGGTGCCTTTGAAAAGGGTCAGCCCGTTTTAGTCCAAAGGCGCAGCTTTGAGCAGAAAGAGGAGGAACTTACGCACCGTTTGCACTGCCCGCAGGGAAAGGGGCCTCCCGCCGAGCGGGGCGGCTGGCGCGCTTGGCAGCAGGGACACTCGGCGCTGCGAGCCCTCTTGCGGCTTCTCTTCCCTGTCTCCCCGTTCTCCTTTCTGGGAGGGCTTTTCCTCCTCTTTGCTTTGCCCACACTCTGGAAATCAAAGAGTCCTTATCAATGCTTCCTTCCTCTCACAAAGCTGGAAATCAGAGCATCCAGCACAAAAATCTATCGGCCTAAGCAAATCCTTCCAGACCCTCAAGAGCTGAGAAAACGGCTGCCTTTGCCAATGGGCTGCGGCGGGCTGCCAACCCAGAGCTTGGAGGAAAATACTCCTCTTTTCTACAGGCCAAAGGGGTGGGATAAATACCTGCCTATTTAGAGCTCTACATTTCTTATTTCTACCTTTCTGCCTAACATCTATTTCTCTCTGCTTTTCCTCCACAAATGTCTAGGCAATGGCATTTAAATTCAGTCCAATTAGGGTAGACACATGGTTAGCCATTTTCTAGTCCCCAAAATAATCTCCCTCCCTGTCTCTCTCTCTCTCTCTCTCTCACATGATGTGAAGCAAATTGCTCTTTGCCGGTAAGGAAAGTTTTAGGGGAGCCACGGCACCGGCAGCTCCTTCTTGGGGAGTATGCTGCGATGCTAGAAAAACTCCCTGAAAATCTGCAGCATATCCACAAAGGCAGCCTGGATTGCTGATGTCAGCAAGCAGTGGGGAATTAAGGGTCTGATTGGAGTCAGCGAGGGTGCCAGCCCTTGAGAAGCCCATCTGTAGAGAGTCAAAGCCCATTTTGGTGGCGCTGCTGCTTCCTTGGGTCAAAGTTAGGCTCCAGAATTGCATACTTCAGGGCAGCAGCACAAGGAAGCCCCGGGCAGCATCTGCTGTGCCTTTCCCAGCGCATGGGACGATGTGATCCTGGCAAAGGGGCGTCTGGCATGGCTCGCCAGCAGCTTTTCTCCCCTTCTGCCAGTTTCTCGACCTTCCTGGCACGTCTCGATTTTCTTGCCCCTCACCTGAGCCAGAGTGCTGGCAAGTTTATGCTCCTTTTTCCAGGAGTAGTAGTACTCCACACACTGTGCCACGGTCTTAGTCTGGATCTGTTGTGAAGAGAAAAAGAAGGAGTCGAAAATGGTGTCGGGTGCACTGGGGAAAAAGTAGAATATGGAGTGAACTAGGAAGGAAAAGCATGAAGTAAATGGAGTAGGGTGTAAAATGAAATCAACATGGGGAAAGAGAGGCATCATGCAATGTCTTAAACCGTGTATTCTGCTAGGTGGTAATACACGCAATGCACAGATCAACAACAAATCCATCTAGCACAGTTCTTCTTTCCCCGCTTCCCTCCAGTTATGCCAGCACACCGTCTTGTGGAAGCAGCAGCAGACCTGTGCGACAAGTCTGACAGAAGAAAGCTTCATCTTCCAAAAGAGCTTGGAGAAAAGGGCTGGAGAGGCAGGATCATCCTTTTGACACAGGCTTTTGATGTCCCCTTTTGTTACTTCTTGAAGATACTTGGTACTTGAGAAGAGAGAGACTGAAGCCCAGTGCTTGTTCCCAGAAATAACCAAGCTTTCCTCCTGACGATCTGCTCGGGTAAAGAATGTCCCGTGGCTTTACCTGCTTCTGGATGAGATGAAAATCCTTGCCGTAGGTGTGGAAAGCCTTTTGGAAGGACTCCTTCTCCTCAGGTGTCCATCTATCAGAGCCTGGCAAGAAAAAGCAGCGGGTAGTAAACGCATCCCTTGATCCACACCAAGTAGATCCCACTGGCTGCCGAAAGAAAATGGTGGCAGGCCGTCATTCACGTGTGTGTACGTGTCTGCTCCCTCAGAAGGTCATGAAGACAAGAGCAGGCATTGCCCGGGGAGAAGGATTGGAAAAGAAGTAAAGCTGAAGGACTAGATGCTGGTGCTTCCCCACCCGCAGAGGAGACAAGACCTTGTGCTGGTGTTAAGCACAATTGCTTTAAGCAGAAACCCTTGCCACAACAATGAAGGGGACGGCAGCATCTGTCAGGGACGCAAGAAGCTCTGCTTTGCTTACCTGCGTAATGATAATCAGCCATGGGGTGGCCTTGAGGTGTTGCAGGCCCCTCTGAGAGCAGCATCTCCAGAGCCTCCTGCAAGATCAAGAGGGAAGAGGCTTTAGCCGCCCCACCACATTAAAAATGAGCCAAAAAATCACAGGTGCTGCCTTGCAGCTACTTTGCCTCTCCAGACATTCAAGCGACTGTATCCCATGTGGGTGAAACACTGTCATTTGCTCCAAGTCCCTGGTTTTTGCTGCCCAACCCTTTGATCCTGGTCCCCGAGAGTGGCCTTTTGCTCACCAACCTAAGGATTTTGCTGCTCCTGCAGCCAGAATGGCCTCAGCTGACTGAGGCTTCTGGGAATTTCCCCTCCAAATGTCTTAGAGAAGCCAGCTCTCCAGGCCATTTACAAGGCAGCAGGACCTTCCGCCGCCGCCGCCGCCTCCAGGAGGGAGATTCTCCCTGCTGGAGCCCTTTGGGCTCAGCCCTGACGCAGCTGGAGGAGACACAGCAGGCAGCAAGTGCTCTGCTCCCTGTTAAGACCCTTCTTCAAAGAGCAGCCAGGAAAGGCTGTCCCAGTGCCCGGGCCCTCTGCATTCCCTGTGCCCTCTTCTCTGCGCCCAAACAGCCGCTTCTTACCGGAACGCTGCCGCGTGCCCGGTGCAGGCAGTGCAGGGCGCGCTCCAGGTTAGCTGCTGCCCCGGGAATGCCACGGGAGCTGGCCATGTCCAACAGTTCTCTTACTGCAAGCACAACAAAAAACCCACCGAAAGTCAGCCTTGAGGCCAGCAAGGGCAAAGACTGCCATGCAAGGCAGAAGGAAAGGCCGGGAGCTAAAGACAGCAGCTTGGAGAGTATGAAAAGGAGAGCAAAGCCAGGGCCAGCTGAACCAAGGGCCCACGCAGTGCTGGCTCTCCCTCCAAAGCAGCTTCTGTAAGAAGAAGTGGGGGCCAATCTCCGCTCTTCCAGTGGCAGACGGCCCTGACCAATTTGGAGAGCAAGGTGCTTGCTCTTGCTCCTTGCCTCTAACACTTCTACATGGGAAGATGGGCGAGACAAGGAGAGAAGCAGAGCCTGCAAAAGGCTGCCTTTTTACGCAAAAGGAGCCTTTTAAAGACCCAAGTAGCTCAGGGGTGGAAGAAAAGCTTGAAGCAAAGCTACCTCTGTCAGGTTTTTCCATGTCAGAGTCATCCTCCCCCCAGGGCTTCCAGACCAGGGTTGCAGGCTCTTCATCCTCACTTGGTGCTCTGCTCTGCAGCTCTGGCAGCTCAGCCTGAAAGTCGCTGCCAACATTGATGTGTCTAAAGGAAGAAGGAGGTGGAGGTGAGAAAGGCAAGTGGTCAAGAGAGCCTTCCTGTGCACCCACAGGCTTGAACCAATGCCACCCTGACTCTGAAAGAGCAGTTCTCCTCCTCGCCATTCCTCCAGTTTGCTGTCCTTTAACCCTATGCCAAAACTCACGGCTGAATCTGGGCTCTTGCTTTCCTTTTCATTGTGCCTCTCCTTTCCACCTGAAAGAGATCAAAGCAATGCTCCAGTTAAAAATCCTTCCTTCTCATCCTCATCATTGCAAAGCCCGAGCTCCTGTGTCCCAGCTCCTTTCTCTTTGCCGCCTTTTTGACATGGAATGTCCTAGGCAGGACCCTCTAGCAGTCAGCAGCTTCCTCAGGAGGGCAAGCACAAGGCCATGCACTACTCTCTTCACTCCCGGGGCCACTGAGAAGAGCCCAGACAATGGCAGGGGAGATGTGCCAGTGCAGGCTTAGGTTGGATAGAAGGAAAAGGTTCTTCAGCCAGAGGCTGCTTGGGCACTGCAACAGCCTCCCCAGGGAAGGGGGCACAGCACCAAGCCTGACTGAGCTCCAAAAGTGTTTGGACACTGCTCTTGGGCACAGGCTGTGATTGTTGAGGCTGCCCTGGGCAGGCCCTGGACTTGGGCTCAGTGATCTTTGAGAATCCCTTCCAAGCCAGGAAATTCTGTGCTACTGTGATTGTGCTCTTGAGGAGATGGCATTTGACGGCCGCCCCTGAGCATGAGGTAGAACCAGCCCTACGTGCACTGGAAAAAGAATCTATAAAGATATTAAAATAGCATGGATCTATAAGCCATGGAACTACGTCAGTATATAAGAATTGCTGATCCCAGATGGTTTTTGAAGTTGAAAGCCTGTGTTTGAGGAGAAGCCCAGTCAAATGCTTCTATGCCCTGAAGGACAGGGATGCCAGAGGAGAAGTGCCATCATTCTGGTGTTTGAAGCTTTGGAGCGGGTGTGAGCAGAGTCAGGGCATAAGGGGATTTGTTGACACTGAAGCCCTGAAGTGCTCAGCCACAAACAATTTGTTTTGGGGTCAGCACAAGATAGTTTGAGGACTGAAATGGGTGCCAAGAACTTTTAATCAGGTCATCCGTGGACGAGGATCTGCAACTGCACTGGGACACCTCTCTAGGTCCTCTATGGAAAGGTCTGTGTTTCCCCTGGAGGCAACATGATTCCTTCAGAAGCTGCAGCCTGCTTTCACGTGGAAGCTCGTCTGGGGAAAGTGAGCACGCAGCCTGTGTGTCGTGCTTGGTGGGAGAGGCAGCTGGAGCCTCCTGCCCCTGTGCTAGTGCTTTGAGGGCAAACGGGGATTTTCTTACCTTGGACGGTTCCCAAGTGCTCTGGGGATGCCCGGAGGCAGACGAGGAGACCAGGACGTCGGTGCAGAGGCCGGGTCTGGCGCTGAGTGCAGAAGGCGGCTGGTCAGGGACAGCCCAGGAGCTGATCCTGCAGCTGCTGCTCCAGCGCTGCTCCACCAGCGTTCCAGCAAGGGCCGCAGGAGCAGGAGACAACGACAGTTGCTATGGGCACAGCCCAACATTCCATCTAGAACCCCAGGGGAGCCATGGGACAGAAAGAGGCATGGGCCGCCTCTGGCCCTTGTACTTCTTCTGCTGCAAGTTTGCTCTGAGAAGCTTCCCATGGGGCCTTTTCTCCTCAGTCGTCTGATGAGACGGGCAAAAGCAGTGCAGGGACAGCCCTGGGTCTTCCCGGTGCTTCTCTGCAAGGTGCCTCCAGCTGAACGTGCACAGGAGCCTGCCTCTGTGCAAGGGCCCAGACCTCATCTCCTGCCCTGGAGAACCAGAAGGGCTCCTCCCACTGGCTCTCCTCCAGCTCTGAGAGGAGCTGGAATTTGCAAGTTGTCCAGCGCAGAGCCAACTCCAGAGCTTCCTCTCAAAGTGGAGCCATTCATCCTGCCCCCTTTCTCAATTCTCCTTTTGCTGCCCAATAATGTCACTGCATGTTTTCCCTCCTTTGGGCCTCTGAGCTGGTCTCTCACCTCATCACTCCTCCCTTGAAACTTGGAGAAACAGGATGTTTTTCAGGGCAACTGATGGGGACACACACACACACACAGGGACAGCACACGGGCATTTCTCTAGCAAACATTCATGCAGAATTTCTATAGCCCTCTTCCAGCTCCCTTGGAGAAGCTCGGTGTTTGTCCCCAAAAGACTCTGCCATTCCTCTAAGAAAGCAACACTAACAGAATTCCCTTTCCACACTGCTGGCCTTCACATTGGTTTTAATGCCTAGATCCCAGATATGACAAAACCCAGGCAGCTTTGCTGCTTTCCTGCCTGTCGTTAAGGAAAAGCAAATCTTGCTTCAGTCCCAATCTTGCTTCCTTCCCAGCCTGCACGTT
This sequence comes from Molothrus ater, assembly GCF_012460135.2. Lineage (NCBI taxonomy): Eukaryota > Metazoa > Chordata > Aves > Passeriformes > Icteridae > Molothrus > Molothrus ater. Next base: position 113,600 of record NW_023416714.1, on the reverse strand, counting down.
AGCCACTGGCCAGCAAACTGAGGGGGCAGCTGGAACAAGTCCCACTGCAAGGCAGATACTTTGTAGCATCCAAAGCCCACCTGCACCGCCTCCATCAGACAAGGGCAAGCTTCCCTCGGCTTCCCAGAAGCAGCCTGGCAATTGCCCCCTCCCTCGCCCCCTCTCCACCCTCCACAGCCCCTGCCACCAAAGCCTTGCTAGGCAGGGCCATTTGCTGGCCTCGAAGAAAGAGTGCCTTTGATTCTTCTTTGGCGCAAGTGCCCGAGCTGTGAGAAGTCAGAGGATAATGATCACACCCGCTCTGCTTTAGCTAAGGAGATTGCTGGAGGCCCAGAGCGGGACACTGGTCCTTTCGAGAGAAACTGAAACTGAACTAGCCATGCCTTTGTGGCGCATGCGGATAGGAATTGGATAGAATCGGAGGGCTTAGAAACGTCCTCCAAGGTGGTCAGCTCCATCAGTCCCCCAAAATGAAACAAAGTTATGTTGCTGGGCTCCAAAAAGGACTAAAGCCGCTGCTTTTATGCCAGAAAATATGGTGAGACCAGACCACTCATCTAGATCCAATTCCGTGAATTAAACAAAGCCTCCCTTTCCACTCCCAGCTGAGATGTTGAGGAATCAAAGGCTGAAGCCCCAGCCTTATTTCACTGGCAGTAAAGGAGACACACCTCAGTAAGTCCTGCCAGCTGAGCAAGGGGCTGGGCCCGGGGGAGGTGGCGCCTGCCCAGATTCTTCTCTCAGGGCAAGTGCCGTCTTTGCAACACCAGGCAAATGGAACAAACATTGCCGGAGTGTTTTCATACAGACAAAAAGACAAAATGGAACAAACTTTGGTTTAATGATAAAGACCCATTGGCTCTCAACAAAGGCAAAATGACAAAAGGCAGAGCATAGACAACACCCAACCTTTGAAATTTATTGATAAATCTAATAAAACTATTGAATCTTGAATAATACTAATGGATCTTAACGACTAAATTGAGGAGATTCCTATCATGTCAACTAACTAAGTAGAAGATTAAACTACCCTAAAAGCTTAAAAAACAGTCCTATTCCTATCTAGTCCTATTGATACCTAACTCTTGCTAGCCCTGGACAACCTGCAGGGTTGTCTAATTTGGTCTTTTCTTCTTGGCGAGAGGCTCTGCTGCCTTCCGAGGCCGATGTCTTCTCCTGTGGTTGTTCCTTTCCTTCACGGTTTCAAACACCCTGCAAGATAGGAAACAAACCATCCATTGCTCACTTTAGTACACACCATGAAACCAAGTGCCGAGATCTCCGTTTGAGTAGGAATTTCTGTCTTTTCGGGCAGTGGCACATTTGTGAATTGATCAGCACCATGAGTCTGATGGTTCTACTTTCAATGCCTTGAAATGTCTTCCTCCTTTTGCTGCATCCTCTTTTGAATTTGATCAGCAGCATCAAACCAAGCTTTGATGGATCTATTCCTACTTGTATGAACTGTGTCTTGTTGGGGCACGGCAAGGTTTCATTGTGAAGGCTGGGTTTTACCTAAGCTCTTTGGGTTTGAGGTGGGTGTTAAGCTTGACCACGGCTGCCGGGGGCGATGCTGCAAGTGCCCCCAGCTTCCCCTGCGGTGCCTTTGAAAAGGGTCAGCCCGTTTTAGTCCAAAGGCGCAGCTTTGAGCAGAAAGAGGAGGAACTTACGCACCGTTTGCACTGCCCGCAGGGAAAGGGGCCTCCCGCCGAGCGGGGCGGCTGGCGCGCTTGGCAGCAGGGACACTCGGCGCTGCGAGCCCTCTTGCGGCTTCTCTTCCCTGTCTCCCCGTTCTCCTTTCTGGGAGGGCTTTTCCTCCTCTTTGCTTTGCCCACACTCTGGAAATCAAAGAGTCCTTATCAATGCTTCCTTCCTCTCACAAAGCTGGAAATCAGAGCATCCAGCACAAAAATCTATCGGCCTAAGCAAATCCTTCCAGACCCTCAAGAGCTGAGAAAACGGCTGCCTTTGCCAATGGGCTGCGGCGGGCTGCCAACCCAGAGCTTGGAGGAAAATACTCCTCTTTTCTACAGGCCAAAGGGGTGGGATAAATACCTGCCTATTTAGAGCTCTACATTTCTTATTTCTACCTTTCTGCCTAACATCTATTTCTCTCTGCTTTTCCTCCACAAATGTCTAGGCAATGGCATTTAAATTCAGTCCAATTAGGGTAGACACATGGTTAGCCATTTTCTAGTCCCCAAAATAATCTCCCTCCCTGTCTCTCTCTCTCTCTCTCTCTCTCACATGATGTGAAGCAAATTGCTCTTTGCCGGTAAGGAAAGTTTTAGGGGAGCCACGGCACCGGCAGCTCCTTCTTGGGGAGTATGCTGCGATGCTAGAAAAACTCCCTGAAAATCTGCAGCATATCCACAAAGGCAGCCTGGATTGCTGATGTCAGCAAGCAGTGGGGAATTAAGGGTCTGATTGGAGTCAGCGAGGGTGCCAGCCCTTGAGAAGCCCATCTGTAGAGAGTCAAAGCCCATTTTGGTGGCGCTGCTGCTTCCTTGGGTCAAAGTTAGGCTCCAGAATTGCATACTTCAGGGCAGCAGCACAAGGAAGCCCCGGGCAGCATCTGCTGTGCCTTTCCCAGCGCATGGGACGATGTGATCCTGGCAAAGGGGCGTCTGGCATGGCTCGCCAGCAGCTTTTCTCCCCTTCTGCCAGTTTCTCGACCTTCCTGGCACGTCTCGATTTTCTTGCCCCTCACCTGAGCCAGAGTGCTGGCAAGTTTATGCTCCTTTTTCCAGGAGTAGTAGTACTCCACACACTGTGCCACGGTCTTAGTCTGGATCTGTTGTGAAGAGAAAAAGAAGGAGTCGAAAATGGTGTCGGGTGCACTGGGGAAAAAGTAGAATATGGAGTGAACTAGGAAGGAAAAGCATGAAGTAAATGGAGTAGGGTGTAAAATGAAATCAACATGGGGAAAGAGAGGCATCATGCAATGTCTTAAACCGTGTATTCTGCTAGGTGGTAATACACGCAATGCACAGATCAACAACAAATCCATCTAGCACAGTTCTTCTTTCCCCGCTTCCCTCCAGTTATGCCAGCACACCGTCTTGTGGAAGCAGCAGCAGACCTGTGCGACAAGTCTGACAGAAGAAAGCTTCATCTTCCAAAAGAGCTTGGAGAAAAGGGCTGGAGAGGCAGGATCATCCTTTTGACACAGGCTTTTGATGTCCCCTTTTGTTACTTCTTGAAGATACTTGGTACTTGAGAAGAGAGAGACTGAAGCCCAGTGCTTGTTCCCAGAAATAACCAAGCTTTCCTCCTGACGATCTGCTCGGGTAAAGAATGTCCCGTGGCTTTACCTGCTTCTGGATGAGATGAAAATCCTTGCCGTAGGTGTGGAAAGCCTTTTGGAAGGACTCCTTCTCCTCAGGTGTCCATCTATCAGAGCCTGGCAAGAAAAAGCAGCGGGTAGTAAACGCATCCCTTGATCCACACCAAGTAGATCCCACTGGCTGCCGAAAGAAAATGGTGGCAGGCCGTCATTCACGTGTGTGTACGTGTCTGCTCCCTCAGAAGGTCATGAAGACAAGAGCAGGCATTGCCCGGGGAGAAGGATTGGAAAAGAAGTAAAGCTGAAGGACTAGATGCTGGTGCTTCCCCACCCGCAGAGGAGACAAGACCTTGTGCTGGTGTTAAGCACAATTGCTTTAAGCAGAAACCCTTGCCACAACAATGAAGGGGACGGCAGCATCTGTCAGGGACGCAAGAAGCTCTGCTTTGCTTACCTGCGTAATGATAATCAGCCATGGGGTGGCCTTGAGGTGTTGCAGGCCCCTCTGAGAGCAGCATCTCCAGAGCCTCCTGCAAGATCAAGAGGGAAGAGGCTTTAGCCGCCCCACCACATTAAAAATGAGCCAAAAAATCACAGGTGCTGCCTTGCAGCTACTTTGCCTCTCCAGACATTCAAGCGACTGTATCCCATGTGGGTGAAACACTGTCATTTGCTCCAAGTCCCTGGTTTTTGCTGCCCAACCCTTTGATCCTGGTCCCCGAGAGTGGCCTTTTGCTCACCAACCTAAGGATTTTGCTGCTCCTGCAGCCAGAATGGCCTCAGCTGACTGAGGCTTCTGGGAATTTCCCCTCCAAATGTCTTAGAGAAGCCAGCTCTCCAGGCCATTTACAAGGCAGCAGGACCTTCCGCCGCCGCCGCCGCCTCCAGGAGGGAGATTCTCCCTGCTGGAGCCCTTTGGGCTCAGCCCTGACGCAGCTGGAGGAGACACAGCAGGCAGCAAGTGCTCTGCTCCCTGTTAAGACCCTTCTTCAAAGAGCAGCCAGGAAAGGCTGTCCCAGTGCCCGGGCCCTCTGCATTCCCTGTGCCCTCTTCTCTGCGCCCAAACAGCCGCTTCTTACCGGAACGCTGCCGCGTGCCCGGTGCAGGCAGTGCAGGGCGCGCTCCAGGTTAGCTGCTGCCCCGGGAATGCCACGGGAGCTGGCCATGTCCAACAGTTCTCTTACTGCAAGCACAACAAAAAACCCACCGAAAGTCAGCCTTGAGGCCAGCAAGGGCAAAGACTGCCATGCAAGGCAGAAGGAAAGGCCGGGAGCTAAAGACAGCAGCTTGGAGAGTATGAAAAGGAGAGCAAAGCCAGGGCCAGCTGAACCAAGGGCCCACGCAGTGCTGGCTCTCCCTCCAAAGCAGCTTCTGTAAGAAGAAGTGGGGGCCAATCTCCGCTCTTCCAGTGGCAGACGGCCCTGACCAATTTGGAGAGCAAGGTGCTTGCTCTTGCTCCTTGCCTCTAACACTTCTACATGGGAAGATGGGCGAGACAAGGAGAGAAGCAGAGCCTGCAAAAGGCTGCCTTTTTACGCAAAAGGAGCCTTTTAAAGACCCAAGTAGCTCAGGGGTGGAAGAAAAGCTTGAAGCAAAGCTACCTCTGTCAGGTTTTTCCATGTCAGAGTCATCCTCCCCCCAGGGCTTCCAGACCAGGGTTGCAGGCTCTTCATCCTCACTTGGTGCTCTGCTCTGCAGCTCTGGCAGCTCAGCCTGAAAGTCGCTGCCAACATTGATGTGTCTAAAGGAAGAAGGAGGTGGAGGTGAGAAAGGCAAGTGGTCAAGAGAGCCTTCCTGTGCACCCACAGGCTTGAACCAATGCCACCCTGACTCTGAAAGAGCAGTTCTCCTCCTCGCCATTCCTCCAGTTTGCTGTCCTTTAACCCTATGCCAAAACTCACGGCTGAATCTGGGCTCTTGCTTTCCTTTTCATTGTGCCTCTCCTTTCCACCTGAAAGAGATCAAAGCAATGCTCCAGTTAAAAATCCTTCCTTCTCATCCTCATCATTGCAAAGCCCGAGCTCCTGTGTCCCAGCTCCTTTCTCTTTGCCGCCTTTTTGACATGGAATGTCCTAGGCAGGACCCTCTAGCAGTCAGCAGCTTCCTCAGGAGGGCAAGCACAAGGCCATGCACTACTCTCTTCACTCCCGGGGCCACTGAGAAGAGCCCAGACAATGGCAGGGGAGATGTGCCAGTGCAGGCTTAGGTTGGATAGAAGGAAAAGGTTCTTCAGCCAGAGGCTGCTTGGGCACTGCAACAGCCTCCCCAGGGAAGGGGGCACAGCACCAAGCCTGACTGAGCTCCAAAAGTGTTTGGACACTGCTCTTGGGCACAGGCTGTGATTGTTGAGGCTGCCCTGGGCAGGCCCTGGACTTGGGCTCAGTGATCTTTGAGAATCCCTTCCAAGCCAGGAAATTCTGTGCTACTGTGATTGTGCTCTTGAGGAGATGGCATTTGACGGCCGCCCCTGAGCATGAGGTAGAACCAGCCCTACGTGCACTGGAAAAAGAATCTATAAAGATATTAAAATAGCATGGATCTATAAGCCATGGAACTACGTCAGTATATAAGAATTGCTGATCCCAGATGGTTTTTGAAGTTGAAAGCCTGTGTTTGAGGAGAAGCCCAGTCAAATGCTTCTATGCCCTGAAGGACAGGGATGCCAGAGGAGAAGTGCCATCATTCTGGTGTTTGAAGCTTTGGAGCGGGTGTGAGCAGAGTCAGGGCATAAGGGGATTTGTTGACACTGAAGCCCTGAAGTGCTCAGCCACAAACAATTTGTTTTGGGGTCAGCACAAGATAGTTTGAGGACTGAAATGGGTGCCAAGAACTTTTAATCAGGTCATCCGTGGACGAGGATCTGCAACTGCACTGGGACACCTCTCTAGGTCCTCTATGGAAAGGTCTGTGTTTCCCCTGGAGGCAACATGATTCCTTCAGAAGCTGCAGCCTGCTTTCACGTGGAAGCTCGTCTGGGGAAAGTGAGCACGCAGCCTGTGTGTCGTGCTTGGTGGGAGAGGCAGCTGGAGCCTCCTGCCCCTGTGCTAGTGCTTTGAGGGCAAACGGGGATTTTCTTACCTTGGACGGTTCCCAAGTGCTCTGGGGATGCCCGGAGGCAGACGAGGAGACCAGGACGTCGGTGCAGAGGCCGGGTCTGGCGCTGAGTGCAGAAGGCGGCTGGTCAGGGACAGCCCAGGAGCTGATCCTGCAGCTGCTGCTCCAGCGCTGCTCCACCAGCGTTCCAGCAAGGGCCGCAGGAGCAGGAGACAACGACAGTTGCTATGGGCACAGCCCAACATTCCATCTAGAACCCCAGGGGAGCCATGGGACAGAAAGAGGCATGGGCCGCCTCTGGCCCTTGTACTTCTTCTGCTGCAAGTTTGCTCTGAGAAGCTTCCCATGGGGCCTTTTCTCCTCAGTCGTCTGATGAGACGGGCAAAAGCAGTGCAGGGACAGCCCTGGGTCTTCCCGGTGCTTCTCTGCAAGGTGCCTCCAGCTGAACGTGCACAGGAGCCTGCCTCTGTGCAAGGGCCCAGACCTCATCTCCTGCCCTGGAGAACCAGAAGGGCTCCTCCCACTGGCTCTCCTCCAGCTCTGAGAGGAGCTGGAATTTGCAAGTTGTCCAGCGCAGAGCCAACTCCAGAGCTTCCTCTCAAAGTGGAGCCATTCATCCTGCCCCCTTTCTCAATTCTCCTTTTGCTGCCCAATAATGTCACTGCATGTTTTCCCTCCTTTGGGCCTCTGAGCTGGTCTCTCACCTCATCACTCCTCCCTTGAAACTTGGAGAAACAGGATGTTTTTCAGGGCAACTGATGGGGACACACACACACACACAGGGACAGCACACGGGCATTTCTCTAGCAAACATTCATGCAGAATTTCTATAGCCCTCTTCCAGCTCCCTTGGAGAAGCTCGGTGTTTGTCCCCAAAAGACTCTGCCATTCCTCTAAGAAAGCAACACTAACAGAATTCCCTTTCCACACTGCTGGCCTTCACATTGGTTTTAATGCCTAGATCCCAGATATGACAAAACCCAGGCAGCTTTGCTGCTTTCCTGCCTGTCGTTAAGGAAAAGCAAATCTTGCTTCAGTCCCAATCTTGCTTCCTTCCCAGCCTGCACGTTAGCCACTGGCCAGCAAACTGAGGGGGCAGCTGGAACAAGTCCCACTGCAAGGCAGATACTTTGTAGCATCCAAAGCCCACCTGCACCGCCTCCATCAGACAAGGGCAAGCTTCCCTCGGCTTCCCAGAAGCAGCCTGGCAATTGCCCCCTCCCTCGCCCCCTCTCCACCCTCCACAGCCCCTGCCACCAAAGCCTTGCTAGGCAGGGCCATTTGCTGGCCTCGAAGAAAGAGTGCCTTTGATTCTTCTTTGGCGCAAGTGCCCGAGCTGTGAGAAGTCAGAGGATAATGATCACACCCGCTCTGCTTTAGCTAAGGAGATTGCTGGAGGCCCAGAGCGGGACACTGGTCCTTTCGAGAGAAACTGAAACTGAACTAGCCATGCCTTTGTGGCGCATGCGGATAGGAATTGGATAGAATCGGAGGGCTTAGAAACGTCCTCCAAGGTGGTCAGCTCCATCAGTCCCCCAAAATGAAACAAAGTTATGTTGCTGGGCTCCAAAAAGGACTAAAGCCGCTGCTTTTATGCCAGAAAATATGGTGAGACCAGACCACTCATCTAGATCCAATTCCGTGAATTAAACAAAGCCTCCCTTTCCACTCCCAGCTGAGATGTTGAGGAATCAAAGGCTGAAGCCCCAGCCTTATTTCACTGGCAGTAAAGGAGACACACCTCAGTAAGTCCTGCCAGCTGAGCAAGGGGCTGGGCCCGGGGGAGGTGGCGCCTGCCCAGATTCTTCTCTCAGGGCAAGTGCCGTCTTTGCAACACCAGGCAAATGGAACAAACATTGCCGGAGTGTTTTCATACAGACAAAAAGACAAAATGGAACAAACTTTGGTTTAATGATAAAGACCCATTGGCTCTCAACAAAGGCAAAATGACAAAAGGCAGAGCATAGACAACACCCAACCTTTGAAATTTATTGATAAATCTAATAAAACTATTGAATCTTGAATAATACTAATGGATCTTAACGACTAAATTGAGGAGATTCCTATCATGTCAACTAACTAAGTAGAAGATTAAACTACCCTAAAAGCTTAAAAAACAGTCCTATTCCTATCTAGTCCTATTGATACCTAACTCTTGCTAGCCCTGGACAACCTGCAGGGTTGTCTAATTTGGTCTTTTCTTCTTGGCGAGAGGCTCTGCTGCCTTCCGAGGCCGATGTCTTCTCCTGTGGTTGTTCCTTTCCTTCACGGTTTCAAACACCCTGCAAGATAGGAAACAAACCATCCATTGCTCACTTTAGTACACACCATGAAACCAAGTGCCGAGATCTCCGTTTGAGTAGGAATTTCTGTCTTTTCGGGCAGTGGCACATTTGTGAATTGATCAGCACCATGAGTCTGATGGTTCTACTTTCAATGCCTTGAAATGTCTTCCTCCTTTTGCTGCATCCTCTTTTGAATTTGATCAGCAGCATCAAACCAAGCTTTGATGGATCTATTCCTACTTGTATGAACTGTGTCTTGTTGGGGCACGGCAAGGTTTCATTGTGAAGGCTGGGTTTTACCTAAGCTCTTTGGGTTTGAGGTGGGTGTTAAGCTTGACCACGGCTGCCGGGGGCGATGCTGCAAGTGCCCCCAGCTTCCCCTGCGGTGCCTTTGAAAAGGGTCAGCCTGTTTTAGTCCAAAGGCGCAGCTTTGAGCAGAAAGAGGAGGAACTTACGCACCGTTTGCACTGCCCGCAGGGAAAGGGGCCTCCCGCCGAGCGGGGCGGCTGGCGCGCTTGGCAGCAGGGACACTCGGCGCTGCGAGCCCTCTTGCGGCTTCTCTTCCCTGTCTCCCCGTTCTCCTTTCTGGGAGGGCTTTTCCTCCTCTTTGCTTTGCCCACACTCTGGAAATCAAAGAGTCCTTATCAATGCTTCCTTCCTCTCACAAAGCTGGAAATCAGAGCATCCAGCACAAAAATCTATCGGCCTAAGCAAATCCTTCCAGACCCTCAAGAGCTGAGAAAACGGCTGCCTTTGCCAATGGGCTGCGGCGGGCTGCCAACCCAGAGCTTGGAGGAAAATACTCCTCTTTTCTACAGGCCAAAGGGGTGGGATAAATACCTGCCTATTTAGAGCTCTACATTTCTTATTTCTACCTTTCTGCCTAACATCTATTTCTCTCTGCTTTTCCTCCACAAATGTCTAGGCAATGGCATTTAAATTCAGTCCAATTAGGGTAGACACATGGTTAGCCATTTTCTAGTCCCCAAAATAATCTCCCTCCCTGTCTCTCTCTCTCTCTCTCTCTCTCACATGATGTGAAGCAAATTGCTCTTTGCCGGTAAGGAAAGTTTTAGGGGAGCCACGGCACCGGCAGCTCCTTCTTGGGGAGTATGCTGCGATGCTAGAAAAACTCCCTGAAAATCTGCAGCATATCCACAAAGGCAGCCTGGATTGCTGATGTCAGCAAGCAGTGGGGAATTAAGGGTCTGATTGGAGTCAGCGAGGGTGCCAGCCCTTGAGAAGCCCATCTGTAGAGAGTCAAAGCCCATTTTGGTGGCGCTGCTGCTTCCTTGGGTCAAAGTTAGGCTCCAGAATTGCATACTTCAGGGCAGCAGCACAAGGAAGCCCCCGGGCAGCATCTGCTGTGCCTTTCCCAGCGCATGGGACGATGTGATCCTGGCAAAGGGGCGTCTGGCATGGCTCGCCAGCAGCTTTCTCCCCTTCTGCCAGTTTCTCGACCTTCCTGGCACGTCTCGATTTTCTTGCCCCTCACCTGAGCCAGAGTGCTGGCAAGTTTATGCTCCTTTTTCCAGGAGTAGTAGTACTCCACACACTGTGCCACGGTCTTAGTCTGGATCTGTTGTGAAGAGAAAAAGAAGGAGTCGAAAATGGTGTCGGGTGCACTGGGGAAAAAGTAGAATATGGAGTGAACTAGGAAGGAAAAGCATGAAGTAAATGGAGTAGGGTGTAAAATGAAATCAACATGGGGAAAGAGAGGCATCATGCAATGTCTTAAACCGTGTATTCTGCTAGGTGGTAATACACGCAATGCACAGATCAACAACAAATCCATCTAGCACAGTTCTTCTTTCCCCGCTTCACTCCAGGTATGCCAGCACACCGTCTTGTGGAAGCAGCAGCAGACCTGTGCGACAAGTCTGACAGAAGAAAGCTTCATCTTCCAAAAGAGCTTGGAGAAAAGGGCTGGAGAGGCAGGATCATCCTTTTGACACAGGCTTTTGATGTCCCCTTTTGTTACTTCTTGAAGATACTTGGTACTTGAGAAGAGAGAGACTGAAGCCCAGTGCTTGTTCCCAGAAATAACCAAGCTTTCCTCCTGACGATCTGCTCGGGTAAAGAATGTCCCGTGGCTTTACCTGCTTCTGGATGAGATGAAAATCCTTGCCGTAGGTGTGGAAAGCCTTTTGGAAGGACTCCTTCTCCTCAGGTGTCCATCTATCAGAGCCTGGCAAGAAAAAGCAGCGGGTAGTAAACGCATCCCTTGATCCACACCAAGTAGATCCCACTGGCTGCCGAAAGAAAATGGTGGCAGGCCGTCATTCACGTGTGTGTACGTGTCTGCTCCCTCAGAAGGTCATGAAGACAAGAGCAGGCATTGCCCGGGGAGAAGGATTGGAAAAGAAGTAAAGCTGAAGGACTAGATGCTGGTGCTTCCCCACCCGCAGAGGAGACAAGACCTTGTGCTGGTGTTAAGCACAATTGCTTTAAGCAGAAACCCTTGCCACAACAATGAAGGGGACGGCAGCATCTGTCAGGGACGCAAGAAGCTCTGCTTTGCTTACCTGCGTAATGATAATCAGCCATGGGGTGGCCTTGAGGTGTTGCAGGCCCCTCTGAGAGCAGCATCTCCAGAGCCTCCTGCAAGATCAAGAGGGAAGAGGCTTTAGCCGCCCCACCACATTAAAAATGAGCCAAAAAATAACAGGTGCTGCCTTGCAGCTACTTTGCCTCTCCAGACATTCAAGCGACTGTATCCCATGTGGGTGAAACACTGTCATTTGCTCCAAGTCCCTGGTTTTTGCTGCCCAACCCTTTGATCCTGGTCCCCGAGAGTGGCCTTTTGCTCACCAACCTAAGGATTTTGCTGCTCCTGCAGCCAGAATGGCCTCAGCTGACTGAGGCTTCTGGGAATTTCCCCTCCAAATGTCTTAGAGAAGCCAGCTCTCCAGGCCATTTACAAGGCAGCAGGACCTTCCGCCGCCGCCGCCGCCTCCAGGAGGGAGATTCTCCCTGCTGGAGCCCTTTGGCCTCAGCCCTGACGCAGCTGGAGGAGACACAGCAGGCAGCAAGTGCTCTGCTCCCTGTTAAGACCCTTCTTCAAAGAGCAGCCAGGAAAGGCTGTCCCAGTGCCCGGGCCCTCTGCATTCCCTGTGCCCTCTTCTCTGCGCCCAAACAGCCGCTTCTTACCGGAACGCTGCCGCGTGCCTGGTGCAGGCAGTGCAGGGCGCGCTCCAGGTTAGCTGCTGCCCCGGGAATGCCACGGGAGCTGGCCATGTCCAACAGTTCTCTAACTGCAAGCACAACAAAAAACCCACCGAAAGTCAGCCTTGAGGCCAGCAAGGGCAAAGACTGCCATGCAAGGAAGAAGGAAAGGCCGGGAGCTAAGACAGCAGCTTGGAGAGTATGAAAAGGAGAGCAAAGCCAGGGCCAGCTGAACCAAGGGCCCACGCAGTGCTGGCTCTCCCTCCAAAGCAGCTTCTGTAAGAAGAAGTGGGGGCCAATCTCCGCTCTTCCAGTGGCAGACGGCCCTGACCAATTTGGAGAGCAAGGTGCTTGCTCTTGCTCCTTGCCTCTAACACTTCTACATGGGAAGATGGGCGAGACAAGGAGAGAAGCAGAGCCTAAAAAAGGCTGCCTTTTTACGCAAAAAGAAGCCTTTTAAAGACCCAAGTAGCTCAGGGGTGGAAGAAAAGCTTGAAGCAAAGCTACCTCTGTCAGGTTTTTCCATGTCAGAGTCATCCTCCCCCCAGGGCTTCCAGACCAGGGTTGCAGGCTCTTCATCCTCACTTGGTGCTCTGCTCTGCAGCTCTGGCAGCTCAGCCTGAAAGTCGCTGCCAACATTGATGTGTCTAAAGGAAGAAGGAGGTGGAGGTGAGAAAGGCAAGTGGTCAAGAGAGCCTTCCTGTGCACCCACAGGCTTGAACCAATGCCACCCTGACTCTGAAAGAGCAGTTCTCCTCCTCGCCATTCCTCCAGTTTGCTGTCCTTTAACCCTATGCCAAAACTCACGGCTGAATCTGGGCTCTTGCTTTCCTTTTCATTGTGCCTCTCCTTTCCACCTGAAAGAGATCAAAGCAATGCTCCAGTTAAAAATCCTTCCTTCTCATCCTCATCATTGCAAAGCCCGAGCTCCTGTGTCCCAGCTCCTTTCTCTTTGCCGCCTTTTTGACATGGAATGTCCTAGGCAGGACCCTCTAGCAGTCAGCAGCTTCCTCAGGAGGGCAAGCACAAGGCCATGCACTACTCTCTTCACTCCCGGGGCCACTGAGAAGAGCACAGACAATGGCAGGGGAGATGTGCCAGTGCAGGCTTAGGTTGGATAGAAGGAAAAGGTTCTTCAGCCAGAGGCTGCTTGGGCACTGCAACAGCCTCCCCAGGGAAGGGGGCACAGCACCAAGCCTGACTGAGCTCCAAAAGTGTTTGGACACTGCTCTTGGGCACAGGCTGTGATTGTTGAGGCTGCCCTGGGCAGGCCCTGGACTTGGCCTCAGTGATCTTTGAGAATCCCTTCCAAGCCAGGAAATTCTGTGCTACTGTGATTGTGCTCTTGAGGAGATGGCATTTGACGGCCGCCCCTGAGCATGAGGTAGAACCAGCCCTACGTGCACTGGAAAAAGAATCTATAAAGAGATTAAAATAGCATGGATCTATAAGCCATGGAACTACGTCAGTATATAAGAATTGCTGATCCCAGATGGTTTTTGAAGTTGAAAGCCTGTGTTTGAGGAGAAGCCCAGTCAAATGCTTCTATGCCCTGAAGGACAGGGATGCCAGAGGAGAAGTGCCATCATTCTGGTGTTTGAAGCTTTGGAGCGGGTGTGAGCAGAGTCAGGGCATAAGGGGATTTGTTGACACTGAAGCCCTGAAGTGCTCAGCCACAAACAATTTGTTTTGGGGTCAGCACAAGATAGTTTGAGGACTGAAATGGGTGCCAAGAACTTTTAATCAGGTCATCCGTGGACGAGGATCTGCAACTGCACTGGGACACCTCTCTAGGTCCTCTATGGAAAGGTCTGTGTTTCCCCTGGAGGCAACATGATTCCTTCAGAAGCTGCAGCCTGCTTTCACGTGGAAGCTCGTCTGGGGAAAGTGAGCACGCAGCCTGTGTGTCGTGCTTGGTGGGAGAGGCAGCTGGAGCCTCCTGCCCCTGTGCTAGTGCTTTGAGGGCAAACGGGGATTTTCTTACCTTGGACGGTTCCCAAGTGCTCTGGGGATGCCCGGAGGCAGACGAGGAGACCAGGACGTCGGTGCAGAGGCCGGGTCTGGCGCTGAGTGCAGAAGGCGGCTGGTCAGGGACAGCCCAGGAGCTGATCCTGCAGCTGCTGCTGCAGCGCTGCTCCACCAGCGTTCCAGCAAGGGCCGCAGGAGCAGGAGACAACGACAGTTGCTATGGGCACAGCCCAACATTCCATCTAGAACCCCAGGGGAGCCATGGGACAGAAAGAGGCATGGGCCGCCTCTGGCCCTTGTACTTCTTCTGCTGCAAGTTTGCTCTGAGAAGCTTCCCAGTGGGCCTTTTCTCCTCAGTCGTCTGATGAGACGGGCAAAAGCAGTGCAGGGACAGCCCTGGGTCTTCCCGGTGCTTCTCTGCAAGGTGCCTCCAGCTGAACGTGCACAGGAGCCTGCCTCTGTGCAAGGGCCCAGACCTCATCTCCTGCCCTGGAGAACCAGAAGGGCTCCTCCCACTGGCTCTCCTCCAGCTCTGAGAGGAGCTGGAATTTGCAAGTTGTCCAGCGCAGAGCCAACTCCAGAGCTTCCTCTCAAAGTGGAGCCATTCATCCTGCCCCCTTTCTCAATTCTCCTTTTGCTGCCCAATAATGTCACTGCATGTTTTCCCTCCTTTGGGCCTCTGAGCTGGTCTCTCACCTCATCACTCCTCCCTTGAAACTTGGAGAAACAGGATGTTTTTCAGGGCAACTGATGGGGACACACACACACACACACAGGGACAGCACACGGGCATTTCTCTAGCAAACATTCATGCAGAATTTCTATAGCCCTCTTCCAGCTCCCTTGGAGAAGCTCGGTGTTTGTCCCCAAAAGACTCTGCCATTCCTCTAAGAAAGCAACACTAACAGAATTCCCTTTCCACACTGCTGGCCTTCACATTGGTTTTAATGCCTAGATCCCAGATATGACAAAACCCAGGCAGCTTTGCTGCTTTCCTGCCTGTCGTTAAGGAAAAGCAAATCTTGCTTCAGTCCCAATCTTGCTTCCTTCCCAGCCTGCACGTTAGCCACTGGCCAGCAAACTGAGGGGGCAGCTGGAACAAGTCCCACTGCAAGGCAGATACTTTGTAGCATCCAAAGCCCACCTGCACCGCCTCCATCAGACAAGGGCAAGCTTCCCTCAGCTTCCCAGAAGCAGCCTGGCAATTGCCCCCTCCCTCGCCCCCTCTCCACCCTCCACAGCCCCTGCCACCAAAGCCTTGCTAGGCAGGGCCATTTGCTGGCCTCGAAGAAAGAGTGCCTTTGATTCTTCTTTGGCGCAAGTGCCCGAGCTGTGAGAAGTCAGAGGATAATGATCACACCCGCTCTGCTTTAGCTAAGGAGATTGCTGGAGGCCCAGAGCGGGACACTGGTCCTTTCGAGAGAAACTGAAACTGAACTAGCCATGCCTTTGTGGTGCATGCGGATAGGAATTGGATAGAATCGGAGGGCTTAGAAACATCCTCCAAGGTGGTCAGCTCCATCAGTCCCCCAAAATGAAACAAAGTTCTGTTGCTGGGCTCCAAAAAGGACTAAAGCCGCTGCTTTTATGCCAGAAAATATGGTGAGACCAGACCACTCATCTAGATCCAATTCCGTGAATTAAACAAAGCCTCCCTTTCCACTCCCAGCTGAGATGTTGAGGAATCAAAGGCTGAAGCCCCAGCCTTATTTCACTGGCAGTAAAGGAGACACACCTCAGTAAGTCCTGCCAGCTGAGCAAGGGGCTGGGCCCGGGGGAGGTGGCGCCTGCCCAGATTCTTCTCTCAGGGCAAGTGCCATCTTTGCAACACCAGGCAAATGGAACAAACATTCCCAGAGTGTTTTCATACAGACAAAAAGACAAAATGGAACAAACTTTTGGTTTAATGATAAAGACCCATTGGCTCTCAACAAAGGCAAAATGACAAAAGGCAGAGCATAGACAACACCCAACCTTTGAAATTTATTGATAAATCCAATAAAACTATTGAATCTTGAATAATACTAATGGATCTTAACGACTAAATTGAGGAGATTCCTATCATGTCAACTAACTAAGTAGAAGATTAAACTACCCTAAAAGCTTAAAAAACAGTCCTATTCCTATCTAGTCCTATTGATAGCTAACTCTTGCTAGCCCTGGACAACCTGCAGGGTTGTCTAATTTCAAAGTCTTTTCTTCTTGGCGAGAGGCTCTGCTGCCTTCCGAGGCCGATGTCTTCTCCTGTGGTTGTTCCTTTCCTTCACGGTTTCAAACACCCTGCAAGATAGGAAACAAACCATCCATTGCTCACTTTAGTACACACCATGAAACCAAGTGCCGAGATCTCCGTTTGAGTAGGAATTTCTGTCTTTTCGGGCAGTGGCACATTTGTGAATTGATCAGCACCATGAGTCTGATCGTTCTACTTTCAATGCCTTGAAATGTCTTCCTCCTTTTGCTGCATCCTCTTTTGAATTTGATCAGCAGCATCAAACCAAGCTTTGATGGATCTATTCCTACTTGTATGAACTGTGTCTTGTTGGGGCACGGCAAGGTTTCATTGTGAAGGCTGGGTTTTACCTAAGCTCTTTGGGTTTGAGGTGGGTGTTAAGCTTGACCACGGCTGCCGGGGGCGATGCTGCAAGTGCCCCCAGCTTCCCCTGCGGTGCCTTTGAAAAGGGTCAGCCCTGTTTTAGTCCAAAGGCGCAGCTTTGAGCAGAAAGAGGAGGAACTTGCTCACCGTTTGCACTGCCCGCAGGGAAAGGGGCCTCCCGCCGAGCGGGGCGGCTGGCGCGCTTGGCAGCAGGGACACTCGGCGCTGCGAGCCCTCTTGCGGCTTCTCTTCCCTGTCTCCCCGTTCTCCTTTCTGGGAGGGCTTTTCCTCCTCTTTGCTTTGCCCACACTCTGGAAATCAAAGAGTCCTTATCAATGCTTCCTTCCTCTCACAAAGCTGGAAAGCAGAGCATCCAGCACAAAAATCTATCGGCCTAAGCAAATCCTTCCAGACCCTCAAGAGCTGAGAAAACGGCTGCCTTTGCCAATGGGCTGCGGCGGGCTGCCAACCCAGAGCTTGGAGGAAAATACTCCTCTTTTCTACAGGCCAAAGGGGTGGGATAAATACCTGCCTATTTAGAGCTCTACATTTCTTATTTCTACCTTTCTGCCTAACATCTATTTCTCTCTGCTTTTCCTCCACAAATGTCTAGCCAATGGCATTTAAATTCAGTCCAATTAGGGTAGACACATGGTTAGCCATTTTCTAGTACCCAAAATAATCTCCCTCCCTGTCTCTCTCTCTCTCTCTCTCTCTCACATGATGTGAAGCAAATTGCTCTTTGACGGTAAGGAAAGTTTTAGGGGAGCCACGGCACCGGCAGCTCCTTCTTGGGGAGTATGCTGCGATGCTAGAAAAACTCCCTGAAAATCTGCAGCATATCCGCAAAGGCAGCCTGGATTGCTGATGTCAGCAAGCAGTGGGGAATTAAGGGTCTGATTGGAGTCAGCGAGGGTGCCAGCCCTTGAGAAGCCCATCTGTAGAGAGTCAAAGCCCATTTTGGTGGCGCTGCTGCTTCTTGGGTCAAAGTTAGGCTCCAGAATTGCATACTTCAGGGCAGCAGCACAAGGAAGCCCCGGGCAGCATCTGCTGTGCCTTTCCCAGCGCATGGGACGATGTGATCCTGGCAAAGGGGCGTCTGGCATGGCTCGCCAGCAGCTTTCTCCCCTTCTGCCAGTTTCTCGACCTTCCTGGCACGTCTCGATTTTCTTGCCCCTCACCTGAGCCAGAGTGCTGGCAAGTTTATGCTCCTTTTTCCAGGAGTAGTAGTACTCCACACACTGTGCCACGGTCTTAGTCTGGATCTGTTGTGAAGAGAAAAAGAAGGAGTCGAAAATGGTGTCGGGTGCACTGGGGAAAAAGTAGAATATGGAGTGAACTAGGAAGGAAAAGCATGAAGTAAATGGAGCAGGGTGTAAAATGAAATCAACATGGGGAAAGAGAGGCATCATGCAATGTCTTAAACCGTGTATTCTGCTAGGTGGTAATACACGCAATGCACAGATCAACAACAAATCCATCTAGCACAGTTCTTCTTTCCCCGCTTCACTCCAGTTATGCCAGACATAGCTTTATCTTTGTGAAGGCATGCCAGGCAGAGAATACTAGAAGCTGTCATCAACATCCTGCTAGAGCAGAGTCCTAAAGCAAGTGTCACAAAAAGTAGTAGAATAGGAGAAAAAGAAAATCCTGCTAGAATTGTGTGGGAACATAGGACATCTCTCTAGCTGTCTAGAATGGCCAAGACCCTTGCCAGGAGGCTCAGAAGCCCTGGCACGGAGCCCAAAACACCTGTAGTTTTGATTATGACCCATGGAGCAAATTAACAACCCTATATGAAGATCAGCAAGCCACAACACTTTAGGTAAAGTAATAGTGAAGTTATCACAGAGTGGAAAAGTAGATTTTGGGGTTTCTAGAATGGGAGTTCAGGAGGCAAGATGGAGGGATCTGGGTGTGTCCAGCCTTTCTCCTTCTTCTTCTTGGCCTCCATCTTCTGCTGTGATGTTGGCACTTTTAGATTGGTTTACAGTAGAAGCTCACTGTCAACATAGGTGATAAGTATTAGAAAGTAATTGTAAACATGATATATGTAGTTTTTAGTATAAAGACATAACACCACCCTGGGGGCAGGCAGTGTGCCTAGAACTGTCCTGCTGGACAGAGCTCAGCAGAGTAAGAGAAAATTTTTTATAGATAAGACGCAATAAACAACCTTGAGACCAAGAACTGAAAAGCTCCGACTCATTCTTCAAGCACTCAAGCTGAGGAAAGAGACTTTTAACATTTCTCAAAGTCACGGTGACCAGCAAAAGATCCTGAAAGAATTGTACAACAGCAGTTGTATGATAACTTAAAGCTGAATTTGTTGATTGGTTGACTTTTAACTAATGTGGTCATTTATGCTGCACTAAGGCAGCAACATTCCCTAAACCAGTATTTGAATGAATATGTTGTTGCAATGGAGCTGACTTTTAAATTTTTATGTATCCAAATGGACACCATTACATTGCCTAATAGACAGAATTTTGAGCAAGAACAATTTTGTTCTAAAATGACAAGGACAAAACATCTTTGTGTTTCAAAGTCGTATGTAATTTACATCACATTTTAAACAAAATTTTTCTTCCACTGGTGCAACCTAAGTAAGTTCACAGAGTTCATCAGTACAATACTCAATCTTCATTCCACGTCAGTTAAAAGTTATTACAACAGAATTAAGATCGTTTCTTCAAACATGCTATGGAATCAATAGTCTACAAATTGCAAATACTGCCTGATTATCTAAGTACTTCCATTTTTAATGCATAATTTAATGTGCATACTATATATATATATATAATAGTATTAATAATGATGATTTTATATATATAAATATATATATATTTATATATATATATATATATAATCATCATTACTATTACTATTACTATTATTCTCCTCCACTTGCAAGGCCACTGGAAAGGAACAGTAATTTATCCCAACACATATAAGAAATTTGCAGAGAACTAGATTGAAGTCATACCTCTTGGAGTAACCCTCTTTTTACCCTTTGATTTTGATAAAGGCTGGCTGTGCACATGATACAATGAGGAGCTTGCCTCTTCAGAAAGGTGAATTTTCTTCCCTTTTTTACAGTATCATGGTTGCACCTTAAATCTGTGTGGAAGCCTAGGGGCCTACCATTGGAACTTTAACCTCAGGGCAAAGATGACCAAGGTCAAAGAGAGATACTTCTCAGAAGGCAATAGTCTCGTCCATGGGCATTTGCAGGCTCATGCTGATGCAGCAGGTTTTGTTGGTATCACCCAGTTCAACTGCCATTTTTTCCTTCTATGTACACACCCTAGAATGTTCTCCCCTCACTTGTCACCTATTGGTCCTGGCTTACTGTGTTGCTCCACGCCTTATTCCTCCCATATAAAACCCTGTGTCCTCGGCCCCATTTTGTCTCTGTCCCTAGACCCTCTTCAGTGCAATAAACAATGTCTGGAGTTCAACACAAAGACCCGTCTCTTGCCTCATTCCTCAGCAGTTTAAGCAAGCGTGCTCTGGGCTCTGGGAGTGCAGCTCACTCACAGAGGCTAGTTGCAGACATGCCGCAACAAATCTGTGTATAACTGCAAATCTCAATCATTTCTTCTTGAGATCTTGCTCCCAGGACACATTTTTCTTTTCCTTTCTGTGGGGAAACTTCTCACACATTTATTGGATGCTGGTTGCTCTGCATGTACGTCTACACTGCTGCCTTTATAACCTTTTGGAAATTATCAGAGCTAGTAGGATTCACCCAGCAGCAGGAGCTGATGCAGCCTGGGAACGTGCTGATTTACAGAGGCTTCTGGCTTCCCAGGTGAAGCCAAGGCAAGCCCTGCTGCTGCTGCTGCTGCTGCTGCTGCTGCTGCTGCTGCTGCTGCTGCTGCTGTGCCAGAAAGCCCCGGCTGAGCAGGGATGGCACCACTGTGCCTTGGGCTGTTTCTCCTTCCAGAGCTGGGCGGTGCTTTTGAGGCAGTAATGACAGCTGGTGGGAGAAGGAAGGGGCCTTTTCCTGCACCAGAACTTATGGATGCACTAGGGCCACCTTCAGGGAGACTGTCGGCCCCCAGCAAGTAAAGCAGAGGGACACAGCTGGAAAACGCTTCCTTTGGAGCCTTCCTGTCCTCTTGGAAAAGAAAGGAGACACGTGACAGGAGGAGCAGCAGGGGCCGGTCCCTCCTCCTTGCCTGCAGTGAGGGGCGGCTGCCGCTGGGCGGCGCCATGAAAAGGGAGCGCCCCTGCGCGGGGCGGGCGGGGCGGGGCAGCCGCCAGGGGGCGCCCGGGGCGGGCCGGGGCCCCTCTGTGAGGGAGGAGAGCCTCGGGCAGCTGCGCAGCCACCGACGGGACTGTCCGTCCGCAAGGCGCAGCGCCAGGGCAAAGCTTCGCTTCAGCGCACGCTGACCGGCAAGGGAACCTTCCCATGGAGTGCAGGATTTAGCTGTTTTCATTCCCAGTCCTGTGCTCAGCTAGCAGGCCACAAAGCCTCCTCAAGCACAGGTGCCTCCTCTCCAGGCTTCCTGCACTTCCTTTGCTGACAGGGTCCACTCAGGCACCCTGGGAGCAGGCTCAGCTGATGTTACAAAGCAATGCTGTCCAAAAGAAAAAAAGGCAAAAGCCAAACCAGAACTATTAGTTCCCAGGCTGAATTCCTCACAGGCGGAGGCAGGATTCCTCTGCTTCCCAGAAAGATGCAGAAACAGGACACGAGGACACTGTGCCCCTTACCTTCATGTCCAGGACCTTGCTATTGCAGGCCAGCATAGCTCACAATGCTATTCACCCCTTTAGCCAGGTGTCTTCAGCTTGTTGGGATTTTCCCCTGAGAGCAGCCTGAGAATGCTGCTTGCTCTCCCAAGGCTTTGTTCCTGCCAGGAAACTCCACAGACTCACTTAGCTTCCTTCTTTCTATCACAAGGCCCAGGTGAGCTGCCAAGAGGATGAGCAGTGTAAGCCATTCCTCAGCAAATGCCAATCCTTGTAAGAAATGCTGATTCCAGTGGGATTTCCAAGTGTTGTTCTCAAGAGCACTGAAGTTCAGGGTTTCAGCAAGCAGCTTGGCTCTTGCGGTTTGTTTTGAGGATCCCTGCGGAGTCCTCGGGGGCCCCCTTTGTTGCCGTTACGGCGTGGCGACCTGGTTCGGGAGGTCCGGCACGGTGACCCAAGGCCCAGGGTCGCTCGGTCCAATGCTACATACACCAATGTGGTGGACAGCAAAATGGCGTTTATTGAGGGGTCTTAGGGGGTATTTATGGCTTGGGCAGTCTGTGTCATTTCCCTCTGCTCGCGTCCGGCCGGGTGGGTACAGAGCAAAGGTCAGACTGCAGGATGAGGGGGGCCTCCTTATCTACCCGTACAGCCCGAGATCTTCCGCACGCGGATCCCTGGCTCTCCACATTTCCCCCCCCTTCATGATTAGTAAAAGTCTTATAAAATTATAAAATGTAAAGGTTACAATATTTCATGCGTTAGTAGAGTTAGTGTAAAATCGTAAGTGTGTTAGTAGGTGGCACGTCTTAAAGTAATTGTCGGCGCTCGAGAAACAAAATGTTAGCTGTTTCCAGGCGCCTTTTAACAAATAGCACCAGTTTGTTTAATATGCAAGGCCCGAAGATTAGGGTTAGTAAGATTATAGTGACTGGGCCTATTAGGGTAGAAATCAGGGTGGTGAGCCATGGAGACCGGTTGAACCACGACTCGAACCAGCCCTGTTGGGCTTCTCTATCTGCTTTCCTTAGGTTTAGCCGATTTCTCAATTCGGCCATGGAGTCTCTGACGACTCCGGTGTGGTCTGCATAAAAGCAGCATTCCTCTCTCAAGGCAGCACACAGGCCCCCTTGCTGCATGAATAAGAGGTCCAGTCCTCTCCTGTTTTGGAGGACAACCTCTGAGAGTGAGGAAAGGGATTTTTCCAGGGAGGAGATGGATTTCTCGATCCTTTGCAAGTCTTCGTCGACTGTCATCTGCAGTTGTGCCAGTCCCTGATGTTGTGTTGCAAGGGCCGAGATGCCTGTGGCAGCGCCGGTAGCTCCTAGACCGAGGAGCATTGCGATGGTGACACCTGTTATCACCTCTCGTTTGTAGAGCCGGTTGGGTTCCTCGAACAAGCGGTACACCTCTTCTTCCTGACAGGACTCTGGGGACAATTAGAACTTGGACACAAAAGTCAGTAGAATGGTCGAATTTGTCAAGGAGTACACAGGGGCTTACCCCGGATTTGTGACAGACCCACATTCCCGATGCAGCTGGGATCACCCACTGGAACTTCCCTCCCTTAAGTTTGACAAATTCCTTGCAGACGTTGCCCATCTGCTTTGCCAAGGTTGCATTGCCAAAGCATTTGCCCTGGCCCGTAACCTGACTTAGGGTGATACCTCTCCGGGGGGTGTCCCATCTGCATTGGCGTGGATTGTTTGACTTAGAGAAGATGAATGGGAGATCGAAGGCAACACCTTCGTAAAAAGGGGTTGTGCATCATAGCATAACCAGCATGATTCTGTGAAGTTCGGGTTGGATTGGTTTAACGATAAGAAGGTAGCATTTAACACGCTTAAGAATGGACTGGAGAGGGTTGGTTTGGTTAAGAGATCGGATGGGGAGGCTAGTTTCGACCTCTGTGTTTCGCGGCGAACTACCGTTAGCTGCGATCTCTCCCCTGGGTCTACTTACTACTAGAACCGGATTGGGTCCGACTGATTGGGATATTGAGGCTGGGAGTCTGATAATTTGTATGTTCGCCCAGATGCTGCGGCTAGGGAGATGAGCATACGCTGTCCACACTTTACCTGTGGCCCAGGCTTCATGGGTCGGCTGCAGGATTGTCATTATATAACCTGTGCAAGTGTGCTGTTTCAAGCCTCCGGGCATAAGCACATACCCATCTCCGTCATATTTTGGTTCGATACAGCCGTGTGGAGTGTACTTAATTTGCAGGAACTTATCTGGCTGTTGAGGCGTCCATCTATTGCTTATCACAATAGTTTCACACCCCCAATATCCACAATATCCATGCCCTGGGTAATTACAATAACTTTTTCCTGGGTTGGAAGCAGGGCACCAGTACATCCCAAATACTGTTGTCTCCTGAAATCTGGGGTGCCCTGTATGCATGGGAAAAATGTCTTTTAATGAACTCGAAAGATGGGATGTCAGCTGTAACAATTTCTTTGATGACCCCCTCACCTGAGAGATGGCGTAGAACCCACCTGAATGGCTGGTGAGGGTAATGTTTTGTGTCTGCTTGTCCTCCGCCTACTAACTCTAGAAACAAGATTACACAGAGATACCGGTGCTGCTTTAATTTTGATGGCGCGAGCTTCTCAGGTGATGTCGGGTTGCTTGTTGGCCTCTCTCTCTTTCCCAGTAGTGGGGCATATGAGTTTCGGGGACGTCCAATGATCCAGTCCTGCGAACAAAGTCTCACAATTCTCATGAGTTTCCCTATGAAGGTCTGGTTTGATAGATTTGAGTGGACACCATTTAACATCCCCGTCTTTTTTAACGGCCGCATATCCCCGCCCCGTGAGCACTAATCTCCAACCCTGTTCCCACTCCCCTAGTTCATTTTTGACCACCACCCGTGGGCCTTCCTCTAGTGCCCGAGTGGCCCAGTGTCTCTGAGCTGGACTGTTTCGTCCCCCCTAGGGAATTGATTTAACGCTAGCAGCGCAGTTGCCAGCATGCGCGCCTGGTCACCCGGGGGAATGGCATTGGTGAAGCCTTCTGCCTTTGCTAGCACTTCCAGCTTAGTTTTCAGAGTCTGGTTTGCTCTTTCGACGATGGCTTGCCCGGTGCTGTTGTATGGGATGCCATGCACCAAGGCGATGTTCCATTTTGAGGCAAATGCTTGGACTACCTTTGAGATGAAGTTTGGGCCGTTATCTGTTTTGATCTGTTTTGGAACTCCAAGCCATGCCATGGCTGTTAGCCAATGTTGGATGGTTGCTTTGGAATCGGTCTTGAGATGCTGTGTGGCCACAATCATGCCGCTGTACGTATCTACGGTAACTGCGAGCCACATTCGGGGTTTCAACAGCTGACATTGTGTAAAGTCTGTTTGCCATATTTCTGAGGCTTTGAGGCCTCTGGGGTTGACGCCACTCGACCACAGTGGCGACTTCTGGCAGTGGGGGCACGTAGCGACGACGTGCTTTGCGTCCACAGTAAAATCCCGCACCTTTTCGCAAGCGCTTTAGCTCCGATGTGAAGGGATTTCGTGCAACTGACGAGCTTCCTTCAGTGTCCATACGCCCTTTGCGGCAGCGTCAGCCTTGTCGTTGCCTATTTGGTAGAATCCTTTGATCGGTTCGTGGCTGTTGACGTGGATGACTGATATGGTGCCTTTCCGTGAGTAGAGTGCTTCCTCCAGCATTGTTGCCACTGTGGACACTGACACACCTGGTCCGGACATGGCTAGGCAGAGCTTGGCCACAAATATGGAATCAGTCACAATGTTAAGGTGTTTCTTCTGAACAGTCCGCACGCTAGCACTACAGCTGCTGCTTCAAGCTGTTGGACCGAAAGCGTGGTCGGTTGCCTTGACACATTGCCACTGTTCTCCTGACTGCCATACTGCCGCCGCAGTGGAGGTCTGCGATGATGCGTCCGTGAAGATGGTTGGTCCCGCCCGCGGTCGGTCAAGTACTTTTGGTGGGAGGTCGATATCGATGACCGTGAGCAGCGAGTCCAAGGGGGTTTCTCCGCGTAGCGAATCTCTCCTCCAAAGCCTGTGAGGGCTATGGCTAGATATATCACGATATTGTTGTTGACTGCGCAGAGAGCTGTTTGCGGAGAGGCAAGCTTATCCTGGAAGGTTCGATGCCCAGATGTCTTAGGGCGAGTTTCCTGCCTTTCATGATGAGGCTGCAGAGGCACTCGACTCCCGGGAAAAGGCACGCGACGGTTTCCCCAAAACCACCCATAGTATTGGTTGGGCCTTGTCGGGGGTCCTTGGCTAAGGCTCCCACTCCCCCCTTTTTGTAAAGTGGACATACAGATCGACTGGAGCACTTGAGTCCATCTGGCAAGCATGCTCTCTGACATCTGACGTTCGATGAAGTTGAGCGAGCTTACCGCTTCCGGTGTCAGGGTTTTTTTGCTCCCATGGTTCTTCCCTTCAAGAGGTCATTCAGGTCCATGACCTCGGGAGGAATCAGGACGATGTTGCGGAGCCACTGTAAGGACCCTACCAGCTGTTGCATGTCGTGGAGCGTCTTGATGTCTCGGCGGATTTTCATCTGGGGAGGAGTTATGTAAGAGCTTGTGATTCCCACTCCTAGGAAGGTCACGCACGGTCCCCTTTTTATCTTTGCGCTCGCTACCTCAAAGCCATTTGTCCGTAAGGTCTCGGAGATGGTAGACACCAGCTGGTCCACTTGTCTCGTGGATGGTGCGGCGATCAGGATGTCGTCCATGTACTGCACGATGGTTACAGTCGGATTGCTCTGCCGGACTGGTGCTAGCGCTCGGCCCACGGCGATCTGGCAGATAGTTGGGATTTGAGCATTCCTTTGGAAGCATCCTCCATTGGAAGCGTAGGTTAGGCCGCTGGCTGTTTGGGAAGACGATGGAGAAGGCAAAACGCTCCTTGTCGTCTTCGTGCAGGGGAATAGAAAAGAAGCAGTCTTTGATGTCGAGCACTGCACAGGTTGTCCTTTTGGTATCACAGAGTTCATGGGCAGCGAAGTTTGCACAGGGCCCATAGGCTGGATTCTCTTGTTCACTTCTCGCAAGTCGTGCAGAAGACGAAAGCCTTCACCAGATCGCTTAGGTATTACGAAGATCGGAGTGTTCCATGGACTCGTGGAGGTTTCTATATGATTCTTGTGTAATTCACGGCTAACTAACTCAATGAGGGCAGTCATTCGAGCGTTGACAAGGGCCACTGTTCGACCCCACACTGGGTCGGCTGATTTCCAAGTCAGTTTGATGGGCAATGGGCGGGTACGTGACAGTGGCCCTTAGAATAAATTTGTCACCCTAACATCCAGCAGGGCTAGGGCATCTCTCCTAGCAAGGGTGGGCAGTCCGACATCACATATGCAGTGAGGGTAATTATTCTTCCTGGTCCTTTCTCGGTGCAGAGGGTTATTGCCACGGTTGGGTGCTCTTGTGGGCTCGGGACAGCCCTCCAATTCCGCCCACCATGGAGGCTACTTCTAGCTTCCAGGTCGAGGCCAATGTATGTCTGGGATGACGGTGACATCTGACCCTGTGTCCACCCAAAAGGGAAGGCAGATGGCCGAGTCGTCGGAGCTGTTGTGGAGACGACACACTGCCACACACGATCAGTGGGTTTTCCCCCACCTTCGCGGCGAAGGCCACCCATGGGTCCCGTTCCCATGCTTTCATGGCCAAAGCCACCCAGGGGCCTCGGCCCCAGGGAGCTGTTCTTGGTATTCCTGAGGTGCAGATGGGTTCGATTGAGCCATTGGCTGGGCGACAAAGTTGGTCGCTCCCTGAGGGGTGGAGGTGTGGCATGAAAGCCCTGTGCCCCATTGGGGTTGCTGTAGCATGGGCCGCTGCATGTTCCAAGTGGGAGAGGCTGGATACGGCCCGGCTGCCCCCTCCCTTTCCCGTTTCCCTGATGCCTGATCTGCATTCCCTAGCTAAATGCCCTTTCTTTCCACATGCCCAGCATGGTCCCCTGGTCTCCCCTGGCGTGGTAAGCAGCTACTGGTGGGCGCCCTGACTGGGGGCAGTTTGTTGCCACGTGCCCAGCTTGCCACACTTAAAGCATGCCATGACACTCGTTATTGCATGTGTGAACTGCTGCTTGAATGGGACAGCTAGGTGTTCTTCTTCTTTGCAACGTGTCTGATCATGGCAGCTAGATTAGACCCTTGCGGCAGTGATCTTAAAATGTCCTTGGTGGCTGAGTTTGCATGCTGGCGTAGGCACTCTGCAGCACAGACCCTTTGCCTCTGAGGGTAATGTTGAGGAGTCCAAGGCAGCTTGTAAACGATCCACAAACTGAGTGAAACTTTCACTCTCACTCTGCTTTATTGTGGACCAAGGCGACGGTTTGCTATTACTTTGGAAGCAACGCGGATGGCTTCTCGGGCAGCACGGTTGTTGTCATAACCTCATGTGCCCGCAAACCAGCCCTGAGCCTGAGGGGTGATCATTGTAGGGTCTGTGCCCATTAGCCTCTGTATGCTGGAGCCGTGCAGTGATGGTCCTGCCCCTGTTACCAGGGCCAGCTGCTTAACTACATTTATCCTCCAATTCTGCTTAAAACGATCATCCCTGCCCCATCAAAATCATTCTGCAAGTCTGCTTAATATCAAAAGTAACATGTCATCCCCGCCAAAAACGCTGTCAATGAGTGTGAAACCATGGCAAGAACATAATCCCCCTATCTGCAATTGCTTTAGTAATTGCCTGCACGTCTTTCGGGTTTACCGGGGAATAGGTCCTTTGATTCCCCCGGCTCCCCCCACCCGAACCGGGAACACCAGTTTTGCCGACGGAGTCCATTCGGCACACGCTATTTTTATTTTACGCCAGTCTGTAAGCAGAGTTCGATCTTTCTATCTCCGTATCCCCTTCACCCATGCAGGAGCGCTGTGGCTAGTGACCCTTATATGCCGCTGGTCTCCTTTTGTTAAAGCCGGAATCTGAGTCGGAACTTTCCGATCCCTCTCGAGCGTCGAGCTCGAGTCCGAGTCCGAGTCAGAAGTCGACTGCCCGGA